>NC_088101.1:39055084-39222584 GCF_036370855.1 Dromaius novaehollandiae
AAAATATTTCATTAGAATGACAATCATTGCATACACTTATTTTTTACGTGTTTATGATGGCTAAATGCATTCTGCCTTTCCCATAAAGAGATTTTGTTTTGTCTCTAATGCCATTTTAGTTCCCTAGAATTATGTTAAGTGTACAGCAAAGTGCATTATGTGATATCTCCATTTTGCTGTAGATCATTATTATAAAATGGAAATTATCATGTCCATATTTTGTGTACTTTGTAATTTACAAGCTGATTACATAAACTTTATTTGAGGATTATCAGAAAACAGTTATTCCACTCTCTTCAAGCATGGAATATTTTATCAATCACACTTCTCCCTCACTGGCTTTACCAATATTATCACAACAAGCAAAACACACCTAAATAGCAGGTTGGTTTCTGTGCTTCCTATTTAAAAAACAGTAACTATTGTTTTAAATCCAGAGATAAAAACAAATGAATAAAACCATTACATACATATTCACTAAAATTACAGACATACAGCGTCCTTAAAGAAATCTGCTTTTAGAAGACTGTCACACAAACCTTACTTGAAAATTATACGTAATTAAGCAACCAAATTTTGCAAGAAATGTTGAAACACACCATTGTTTTATATCCTCAACAGTTTTTTTCTTAAACAAACATTTTATATTTACTTTTTAAAAATGAGCATTAAGCTCTTTTAAGCTTATTTTCACCTTTCATTTTAACCTTATAACCTGGAGCCCCACATTTTATAGTTATGGTAAACTGACATTCTATAGCATAACAACACAACTCTTAATGTTAACACTTCCTGTTGATTTTCTTCATAAGATTTTCTTTCTATAATGTACAGTAACACAGAATTTTATAAATTATTAGTGCCTGGGATTTCTGCTTTTTTCTTTTGCCAGGGAACAAGCAGCAATTAAACTAAATTAAACTTAAATTAAATTAAAGATGCCTAGGAAAAATAGTTTGTCTACTGAGGTAGCTCTCTTATGCTTATCATTCCACTGCATTCAAAACCCAGTATCTCAGGATATTAGCATATTCAACCTTGTTATGTTCTAGCCAAAGAATGTTCCAGTTACTCTGAAACCTTAAAAAAGGATGTCATGTAAGTACTTGAACTTGCATTTTAGATTCGCAATTGAAACTTTAGTCATGACCTGTGCCGAACGAGTTAAACAGGTGTCAACATAAAGAATGTACATATTGAGAATTCCAAAAGGAGAATTAATTTGGTGGTATCATTTTCACCTTTAAGTTACTTGAACAAAACTCATCACTTCTCTCTAACTTAGAAAGATATTGGTGCAATCTTTTTTATTATTTAGGAAGAAAAGAAAACAAACAAGGTACTAAATGGTGGTTCAGTCCTGAACCACACAATGCACCACAAGGAAAGCTGGTTCTAAGAACATGAGTCAGTTTTATTTAAATTATTTTTTAAATAAATGGCATGGGTAGAATTAGAAATTCAAAATCAATGCTATCACATTGTCATGGTAAAATTTAAAGCCACTAGAGAATCACCTTGGTTTTTACTGCTCTGACAAATCTCTAGTTCTCCAATACGCTTATACTAAACAAACACATTCATTTTACTTACTTTTTTAAAAAAAAAAGTTAATTATTTTTTAAAAACAACCTGCAAAACCTTGTTTACCTTTAAATCTGACCTGAAGACATTCATTCAAATCACCTGAGTATAGCTGAGCACTGCCCAATTCTTAAAAATATAAAGAAACACCCAAAAAACCCTTTACCTTGGTGCAGAACTTCCCCAGGCTCCATGCTTGTCTGTCAAAATGTTGATAATTTTCTGGATTAGTTGAGTTGCAGTCAGCTGGTCTCGATACTTGGCTGCCCTTATCAAATGATCACACATTTTTTCTTCTTCTCGTTTGTCTGCAGAATACTGGGCACACAGTGACTAGAAAGAAAATAAGGACTTTACTACTAGGCACTTTAATTATGCCATCCAAAGGAACTTAAAGTGCGTTAGAATTAATTACTTATACAAAACCCTTGAGAAATAAGGATTATCCCCATTTTACAGGTTTGGGAACTGAGGAGCTATGCAGCTGCCTACAGTAAATCCATACGCAGAGCCAAGTATTAGGATCTTGACTTGTCCTCAGTTCTTTAGCCTCATGCCATACACACTCAAGATTTCACCAACACCAACAGGTTAGTGTCCTGATTGCATAATAAAAACACATAGGCACAACCACTTTTAATCTACAACAAACTAAGTGAATGGCACTATAAACAGAGAGGCAAGTTTCAGAAGAATGGATACTCCCATGACTCTCCATTAGATCTGTGTAGCCAACCATTTGCTGTTATTTGCATTCATATACAACTATAAAAACTAAAGGGAAAATTTGCGTATCTTCAGAGAGGCAGAAGATTAAATGCACATGAACACTGAATCAGTCTTCAGCAGATGGCTTAAATCCAGTATGGTAGCAGGCCTGCATGGGAAAGCTAATAATTTTCTTAGCTGTATACTACACCTGATGTACAAACATGCATTATTTTCCAAGGTACTCAAAGCTTAATACTAGCAAGCAAGAACTGAAAGTCACACATACAAAACTCTAAATTATGAAAGATGCTTTGTTACAATAGTTTCTCATCATTTTGTTTCTTGTTGATCTGAAATTTTTTCCATTAAAAAAGAGCTGGGAAAAAAAAGGGCACCAAATTTAGATCCCCCCCCCCCCCCCCCCCAGCAACATACATGAAGACCCGGAACAAATTCAAATATTGGTTGAAACAATAAAAGCTTTTCCCCATTTCAGCGCTCCCTGTTTCTAATTTCAGTTTTCATCTGGCAATTCCACAGATCACATATGCCAGACAAAGCATTTCAGCCTCTGTCAATGATTGGATTATTCTATGATCTAGTTAGCAGAATGGACACAAATGTCTGTCTAACAACAAAAAAAAACTGCCTTTTCTTCATGAAGAACAGCTGATGCAGGCACTAGTACAATTTTTTTTAAAAGCTTAGATAGCACTCCAACTGTTGTATTTAAAACAGTAATGATCCTTTATATATATATATATATATAAAAAATATATATATATACACACACACCCCTATATAGATATATATAAATACACACATATACAGGTATTAAGAAACTGTTGCAAATAAAAATCAACTGGCTAAAAATTTTACTTACATACACACATAAATCAGAGAGAGAGGAACGAAGGAAAGAAGGAAAAACGCAAGTGAAAAAATTTGTGATTGTGCAGATTTTCAAAGACATTAGATAACAGCAACATACCAAGAGACGAATAACTTTTAGAAGACCTTTCAATTTTAACAATTTTAATATATTTACAAGTTTCCTTGTAATTTTTCCCCCTAGATTTTTCCCATGCCTTAGAGCAATGCTCACCTGATGAGCAGACATCCAGAAGGAATGTAGAATAAGCAGATGACTTTCCAAGTCGAAACATCAAAAATTGGCTTTTGTACTCTTATACAAAGCATTCTACCACCCCTCTTCACAAAAAAATAAGATGGCTAAATCATAACCAAGATTAAACAACATTTTTATAGCTCTTTTTAAACACAGCTGTCTTTTCCAATACATTAAGCTATTTTGCACTCATGATGATTTTGAGTTCTCTTCAGCACTTTGTAAATGTTTGATAAGCTGTTATTTTTGAGTTGCTTGAAAGGGCAGAATTCTAAAAACAAGTGTTTAAGGTAAGCTAAGTAGTAAAATGTTTTAAAGTGCTCTTTAATGGATCCTCCTTTACAATTTGAACAGCAACTTTTCATATCTGACATAAAATCCATAGATATAAATCACATTAGAGGGTTATTCTTTCCCCATTATCAATCTCTGTCTCTTTATGGAACATTAAAGTCACATTTGACCTTAAAACATGATAAAATGGAAATCAAACTAGAATGTTTTGTAAAAGATATAATGAACTTGTACCTCTTGAAAAAAAAGTCTTTTTGATGCAATTTTGAACACATCCTTCATTAAACAGCAACAAAGATTTTCAGAGTGTAGGTCTGACATTAAAATGAAGGAAGAAATGGTATTTTATTGTCCTGACAACTGCCATGAAAACAAAATCAGTCTGTTACAAAATTGAAATGAATGGGACTTCACTTGAACAAAATCGTTATCTAATATAAATAGAAATTTGCAATTCTCCACCAAAACTGAGTCTCCCACATGCAGCAATCCCATAAAATTATAACATTGCTCCAGGAGGGACTCTTAAGTGTGGCATGCTCATTACAGTATATATTTCACAAATAAGAACAGAAAGCAGCCACAGCTTTGTCAGACACTGATATGTGCCTGTGCACAGTTACTAACACTGAGAAAGTTTTGCAAGATAGGTGGTTTATCATATATCTTCCAAGAATGCCTAAGGATTTTTTAAGAAGTGAAGGATATGCAAAGAACTAAAATTTTACTAGTTTGTACAAATGAATCTCTAATGAATTCAAAAACCTAAATTTTTATTGGGAAGTTTACTGGCTCTTCCCTACCTATTCTTCATGATATGCTCCCATTTCATCTATTCTGTTTCTCTACTTGCTTGGTCTGCTTCTGTCAAATAGTCCTCCTTTTCCCAATATCCTTTAATAGGCCTTCTCTTTGATCGTATAGGTTACTTGTCAATGGTTTAATGGTTGTCTTACCCAGTATACGCCAAATATTAGAGGATATTCCTTTCTCTCTCAAATAATCATCAATGTAGGCATGATAAAAGACTGGCTTAACCAAAAGGGAAGAAGAGACCAAACCCAAAGTAGCCAGTAGCCACTGGACTATTCTGGAAACACTAAAAAATCCCCCTGTTTCTCTGCTGTATTTTTTTCATTTCCTAGATGCCTTCAGGTTCATCTTAACACAAAATGCCTTAAATCCTTTCACACTAAAAAAAAAAAAAAAAAAAAAAAAAGTATTATTGTAACCAGCTTTCGTATTTAACAGATGGGAAAAAATAATGACTTTTAAAAGTCCCCTTATTACATGGGACATAATCATGACCACAGATATAGGCAGACTTCCTAAATTTAAGGATGGGTTGCTCAGTTTTCAGTTTGATATAGAAGGCTCCTATGAGAAAAAGCACGAAGCCATGTATCTGTAGCAATATTTGACCAAACCAAGCATTAGTTATAAGATTAAATAATCATCTAAACAAAGACCTATGAAGAATCAGCTACTACCAGAAATACTATTGTAAGATACAGGTATCTTATAGATATACCAAGATATAGAGCTGCATATGCCATAGACTATTAACAATCTGGTACATGTTAATATTGCACACTAAATTCTGAGCATTCAGTTTAGGTAAAATAAAAATGCAGCTTGACTTCTGTTTGTGCACAAACTCACAAATTATTTTCTTCTTCTTTTTTGACCTCCTGCACTTGCAGTATGCACCCTGCCATGCTCTAATGTGGTTTTACAGTTACATATACAGTTGCATGCAATCAAATTGGAAGCCCCTCCTTCCACTAGTGCTTTGGCCTAAACAACTTTTGTTCTCTCTTTGGGAAAGTGCATGATGAAAGAATAACCACAGAAGTACTGTGGGAGAATTTCAGAATCACACCCATAATGAAACTCAAAATGTTGAAAGGAGAAAAACGTATCTGCATACGTACACTCCACAGGTTATCTATATAAAAAAAAAGCGCATAATTCCATGGCTGTTCGAGTTTTACAAAGGGGAAGTTTATCAAGCAGAATCCTTTCATACAGCACAGAGCAGAGAGAAGACCATTTTCTACCCCTTCATTCACCGTGGAACAGAAGCCTTCTCCTCTTAGCCATTATTGCAGAGCAAAACAGAAATTTTCCCTCCCTCCCTTTCCCTGTATGGACAACTGCAGGCTATTTGAAGATGAAGATTATCTGAAGGTTTATCTTTGAGGAACAGTGATTAAAAAGGGCTACAAGGTCATCCAAAAGGCAAGTTATAAACATGGAAATACAATATATTCTGTATGCAGGAAAGATTCCAGAAATACTATTGTGAAATACTGCCAAGGTGAATTAGTATATTCTGCCTTATTTCATTGCATCTATTTCACTGAAGAAGAGGATTAACCTAGTGTTTTCAAGACTATTTTATCTTTAGTCTATATAAAAATGTCAAATTAAGCTGAAAGTAAAAGGTTTCCTCTGCATAGTTATATCTACATGTGCATCCTTGCAGTTTCCAAAATTACAATATAGTGCTTCATACAAACTACATAAAAGTTCAATAGTGCAGATCCTTTTAAAAGCAACATTGCACCTTTTTTCTTTTTGTAACTTCAACTTAGAGATCACTAAATACTTTGAGGTATGCCAGTTCTTTTGTCTAATATGGCTAAAAGCTACTAGCTTTGTGAACAACCTGTCTCAGAGGGTGTCATTTTACATGAGGAGTCATCCATAAGACAATGCACAGTCTTGCTGTTAATGCAAATTCCCTACCAATAAGGATATTTTAGTAAATGAAGGAGCTCCTCAATCCTCCACTCTCACAGATCTTTGCACTTGACCTCTGACCTGAGGTTTAAAGTCTGGACTAAAAAATGCTACCCAGGGAAATCTTACAAAGACTCTGAATAAGACTTAGAAAAATGAAAGCTTAAAACCTCAACAGCGAACAAAAGTCAACCAATGACAACATCTGACAGCCACCGTCAATTCTGAAGTGATGCCTCTGTCATCCAACAACTCAAGGTATTGATTTCTCTCAGCATGAAAAAAGCTTAAGCCAATGAAACAGATATAGCATCATCCCCCCGATAATAGCCATCAAGGTTAACACCAGCAGAACACTTATCAAAGTATCTCTTCTATTTCTTCTTGTTTTAATGGACTGAACACAATGCAATGGCTTCTCATTTCTGCAACCTATAGTTTTCCAAACCACATTTATCCATTTGTCCAGCCTTTCAGCTGTTTTGAAGATTAAAAAAACCTGCATCTAAATCAATTGTTTGTGATACAGATGTGTTATGGAAAAAAAAAAAAGTGTGTTTTTTAGCCAGACATTTCTGGAAAAAAAAAATCATATAAAATGGCAGGAGGGGGGAAAAAAAACAAAATGTGGTTGACTTAGATCACACAGAACGCAGACTGGTAAATCTGCCATCATAACTAGAACAAACCTACCACAGTCAGTTAATTTGGGTTAGTGATTAGAGTGAAAGACGGGCATCTCAAGAGACATTTGGTTTTAATCTGGGCTGAGTCCACAGTTTTATTTTTTACCTTTACACCTCACAATATTAAGTGTTAGTAAACCTAACTAAACACTAGGCAAAGGCACACTTCAACCAAAGATTATACCTTTCAAGTGAACCCAATTTAATAGAGTAGCTAAATGAACCAAATAACTGACAGAATACATAAATAGTAAAGAGCAGAGATGAATAGCATCAAATTTCCTCTTTATTATCAACATTTTTTTTTTAACTTTTTAAATTCTCATCTCATTGTCATTATTTGTGCTTCAGCAGCACCTTTGGATCACAATCAAAGATGAAGCTTTACACAAACAAGCAGGAGAGCTCTCTTACTCCATTGTAGAAACTGGGGGGATTTACTATATGTGCCCTACATTATTTCAATATTCTAGCTCCCTAACCTGCTACATATCGTAGACAATATATTGACACAATTGTTCTTTTTAACCCAGGAAGCCTTTTAGTTTTGTTCATATCCTTAAGTGCTTTGCATTCATTTCTCAAAGTGTGCACTAAGGCAGACACTTCTCTCTTTTGCAAATCCAGTTTATGTCTGCAATCCCTTCATGCTATTCTTGTCATAAAGCAGGCCAAGATCATAAAAACAATACTCTTGCAGACTAAATCTGAGATCCCGTGCGTCTGTGTTTTCCAAATACTTTGCATTTTCCAAGCTAGTAAATAATCAAAGCACAATTTGACAGGGCTCTATAAACAGGTAAAGCTCAACACTTCTACATAGGTGGCTCTGGGGTCTCAGATTAGATACTGAGCAAAGAACTATTGATGATCTGTGAAGAGTTTAAGTATTTCCCAGTACAATGCATCAACTTCGCAACATTCAATTGGTTCGGCACCACCATCATCAAGGAGATGTGCAATGCAACAAATGACACAGATCCATGAACAACCTTCAGGACCAAAAAAAAAAAGATTTCATAAGCAACATCCACTCTGTGCAGCAAAGGAAATGCATACTTACATAACCTAAGGGTTCACTAGACATGCTTAGTCAGGGCCAAATTAAGGTTGCATCTGATTTTTCATAACTGTTGGATACTTGGTTTTACAATCTTTTAATACTATTTCTATGCAACTTAAGTTTAAAAAAAGGGAGAGAAACATAATTTTATCATGTGAAAACATACCTATAAGTCTCAAGATGGGCCAAATACAAAGACTTCTGTCACCTAACTAAAGCACAGCAGTATTGGATTATCTTGTCTGCACCAGTAGTTAGAGGTACACAAGCAACTTGTTGCTGCCAGAAGAGAAATCCAATATTTAGTTACAGACTCTAAAGGGGGTAGTGTAGACTGAGCTAGGGAATGTCCCAATTCTACCTTCTATACACATCAGCTTTTCTTTCTGTTCTCCTTTATCTGAAGGCTCTTTCTCTTCTTTCCCACCTTTTGCTCTTGCTGTTTGTGCTTCACTTTAGCAATACCATCAGGACACTTCCTCCCTCCCTTCTACACAGTACGAACATTAAGAAGAAGTAAAGGAATTAATTATCACCCTCTAAATGCCAGCGTCCACTGCGGTGGCGGTGCTGTCAGCTCAGGAGACATTTGCCAGAGAGGTCTTGCTGCATCCTTCAATCAGGCTGCCCATTCTTACTGATCTTGTGAAAAATTTCATATGACCAGGAGCCATGTGGCACATGCTCAGTTCTCCCCAATACACTAAAGCTCTGAAATGTCCTCATCCGATAATGGTGAACAAACCCTCTCCGACGAGACTCACTGTTCTACAGGGAGGCACATGGAGGACCTTTGGTACCTGTAAGGCAGGTAACAAAGAAACCCAGCAATTTTGACTCCACTGGCCAAACATTTACTTCTCAAGGATTCAGATTTCCAGACACCCTTCTGCCAGCATAGTTCTTTGACAACTTATAGCACCAAGATTTGGCACAGCAGCGATGCTTGAACAGACAAAGAGCCACATGCAGTTTAGAAGGCGCAGAGAGACTTTAAATGAAATCTCTAAAGACAGAGAACGCGTAATACACCCAGTATCTTTGAACAACACAGCTTCTTAATTAAGGAGCCCTTAAGGAGATACATAGAGTAATTTTTCATAAGTTTTGAGTCAGACAAATTTGAAACCCATTTTCCCATGAATGGCAAAAGGTACATTTCTGACAGTGGTGAAACATTACTACTGCAAAATATGGAAAAATGGGAAATTCTCAGTGAAGTAAAAAGTTAAGACTTATCATGTTTTAACTTGGGAAACTTTTCCCAGACCTCCTTTCTAAAACAAGAAAAATTGTATTCTAAAACTTAAAGAAATCCAACCTCTGAGACCACAAAGAATGGAAAATTTCAGCCAGAAGGATTCAGATGATAAGCAAATAAGCCAAATTATAATCAGAGGTTATTGGCACCTTACTACAAGATATATCGTGCCACTTTCATCTATAAATGTGGCTTCCGCCCCTGGCTGTAACAAAGTGAAAGACATTTACACAAGATAAATTTCTTTAGTTTCTTTATTTATCAAACACACAGCTATAAAAACTTAGCTATATTAGAATTTAACACACTACTTACATTAATTGTCTCAACACTTGCCTTACAGAAATGTGTTTTCCTATATATGACTCATTTTTATCATCATATAAGAACTCACATTCATAGCATATCTAGAATACAATGCAAAAAATAAACAAAATCAAAGGTACGCAGATTATTTTGTTTGATATACCGGTTACATCACACTTTGTAAATCTCTCTATAAATTTGCAAAACCCATGCAAATTCAATTCATTTCTAGCCAAAATCCCTAAACAAACAAGTATGAATTTGAATGTTTTGTTCCTTTGTGATGGGTTCTCATGCATTTATGTAATACTATTTTGGAATTTCAACAGAGCTTGAAATAGGTAAGGATAGGCTTGTTTTTTTAATTGACACAATTTTTTTTTCATTAAAAGTTCTACCACCCTTGAAAGGTGGCTCTAAAAATTTTGGGGGGAGGGTAATTTAATTTCTCATTAAAACTAATGTAAGTATGATTTTTATTACCCATAAAAAGATCAGACTTAAAATATTATCACTATTCAGAGTATGGGAAGATAGTGGACTCTGAAATTACAGCAGTCTAACTTTAAAACACCCTTTCAGACACCTCTAAATAGATCCTTTTACTGGGTAATATGGAACAAGGACTAAGGATACTCCATAACAATTGCCTTAAAATTTTTATTTGCTTGATCATTTGGTTTAAAGGAAAAGACTGCAATAATGCAGGAGTCGCTACTGTAACTACCACAGGTGCTACCTTCCAGAGAAACAAAGTCTTATATAGCACCAAACATTTTCTAATCAAAACTTTATGCTGTCATTGTAAAAATAATAATACCACAATAAATACAAATTTATCAGATCTATTCCACAAGTTTTCTGATTATTTCCCATTTCAATATTAAATAACGGAACCTGTGAAACCTTCTACTCCAAGGCTTGGATGTTCTTGTCAAGTTTTATTTTCAGCTTTGGTTCAATATGCTGTGTGAGGTTTTGCTGTTTATTTTCTTAAACTCTGGAAGGTGTTTTCACACTGCCCCAGCTAAAAGTATCATAAGTTACATACAGCTTAACTCATGGATGTCAGTGTAGTGGCATGAGATAGATTATGCAGTAAAACTACAAATCCTGTTTAGATTTTACAAACTGACTTTAATTCAGCGTAAAACAGCAAACTTTAAACATGATAAACTCCAAATATTGAGCACAACAGCAGAGCAGGATAAAAAAAAACACAAATCTGTGACATTTTTTCAACAAGAATCTGGAATTTGATATGAATTACACTTCACTGGTTAACATTATAGCTACTGAAAAAGTACAGTGACTGATCAAAATTACCAGCTTCCATCAAGCATGTACAAAAATTAAAAGAACTATTTAAATCACGTAAACCATTATACAAAATACGTGTAAGCAATAGCTACTGGACATACCAAAGAGCTGTATAACAGCATTTCTCATTCATTTAAAAGTTTCACTTGCACTCTAGCCAATAATCTAGTGCTGATCAATTCTAATATTCCAAATTTCTGAGTAGTTTCAAACAACTGCCATTTAAAAATAACCTGAGAAATGTTCCTTCTTCTCCTGCCACTGACCATATAAAATTACCTTCCAAAACAGCACTGGTCCAATGTAAAGATGGGTGATGCTCTCTTCAAGGCTATCAACAACTCCTTAGAAATGTAATAATGGGGGGTTCTAACAGATGGGATAGGAAAAAATAAGCAATACAATTTCAGAAATAAGCATATCTGATTTCTTTTTCTTTTCTCTTTCTTTTGTAAATGTTTAGAACTAAAGGTGTGAGGGCTCTCAGCTGGGATAGCTTAAAGACATCTGCAGATGGCATATACAAGGACCCTGCGCATGCCCCTCTCCCCCTTTCCAGAGCTGGCCCCAGCCGCCCCCTGCAGCTGCCCTGTTCCCCTCGCGGGCAGCCGTGGTACCGTGGCAGGTGTCCAGCTCGTCTCCCCAGCAGGGCACCGCCAGCCCTTGCTGTGTCCTGACAGCGTATGATTAAGTCTATGACAAAAATTCTTCCACAATTGCAATGTACTCTCTAAAATATACCCCCCCCCATTCAATAACAGTGTTTTGATTGCTTTATCATTCACCTCCCTGAAATATTTCCAAGGCAAGGATCAATACTGCTCACCAACTGCGGAATCTCAAATTACGTGGAACACCAGTTTATGTGCTACAGGATGGTAAGAGGTTTCCTTAACCTTAAAAAAGTAACCTTCACTTCTTGAACTCTCTCCTCAAGATGTCTGATTTCCAGGTAAAAGCATATCAAAGGAAAAATGAAACCTGAAAGCGGAGAATGTTCCTGGAGAAAAGCAGCAGGCCTTTTCCACCCTGTCTGACTATTTGAATAATTTTCAACTACCTTTCTCTGGCCTGATTATTCAGCAGAGCAACCATATTAAAAAAAAAAGTATTAACAATAAAAGGTATTTCAAAATTCATTGGTTTTGTTAAATGAAAGTCCCTTTTACTTTTAAAATAGCCCATGCTGATCTTCGAATTTTTGGAATTGGAACAAAAAAGGGAAGACGCTCCATTCAAATGCAAGGCTAGTACCTTCTAAAGAGATAACATCTGTAATTGTGACTTCCAAACTCTGTTTCTCAGACTAAGTGATCTGTGGGATCATGTGGCAAAGAGCCCACAATTAACCAAAAGCTTATCATAAGGGCCCAGGATGGACCTCTGGAAAATATTCAGTTGGGGAACCAATGACCAGAAGCACACACTGTTCTCAGGTAACTACTCATCCCAAAATACTAACTTCTACAATTAAGATTTTGTGTGTACTTAGAGTTTGTACTTTTGATGTTTACCATCAACACTAACACATTGCTTTTTTTTAAAAAAAAAAAAAAAAAAAACACAAACCACAAGGCTCAAGACACTCCAACCATCCTATATAGTCATGCATGCTCTTCATGAAATTCAACACGCAGAAAAACAAAAGACTTGCAAACAGCTCACAAAGAAAACAAATTGTTTGACACACTGCACTAAGCCTATTCTGCATCTGTAATTTCTGTATAGCTGTCTCTTTTCCTTTAAGATCTTTTTAATAGGTCAGAAAGTTCTTTCTCTATGAAACATGGAAGATTCCTGCATTTGAAATTTCCGTTGGCCAAACTGTAAGGTTTATAGCCATTCTTAAATTATGTATTAAGTTCTGAGAGAATTTACTTTCTTATCTTGGATAAGATTCTGCAGAGAAATTCTCTGCTGACAACCTCCAGGTCTAACAGTATTAAGTCTCTTGGAGGGCTTACCTTAATTGTAGTGGCATAAGTCTGCATTCTCTTTCAGCTTCAACTAGCCTAATATCAACACCTACACCTTTTTGATTTAACACTACAAAGATAGCAGAGTCTACCCACTCCATCTGTGAGAAACACCTCTAAGAAGGCCAACACAGTTTAGGATTGTTTGATGAGATTTTAATCTCATGCTTCCATGAAGGCAGAGAAGGGAAAGGATGGAAGAAGTCTGAATGTCTCAAAATCCACTATGACATAGCCTTGACATTATTTCTACTTAGATTTAGAATCTTCTCTGATACATTTTTGACAAAAAATAGTATCTTGGCCCCAGGGCACAAAGGAAAAAAAGTAATGATGCCCAAAGCACTTGCACTGCTCATCATCAAAGCATTTGAAAAATGATCGTGACTATTTCCAAGAGATATCCAACCTTTCCACAAAGGTGGCCAGAAGTCTTTGAAGACTTGAAGACATTTCCTCTCAAGTGAATTACCAATAGGAATTACCTGCAGATGTGAGCAGGGAAAAGGCGGGAGGGAGAAGAGGTGAGGAAGGTACCAGGAAGTCTGTCATATTCCTTATGTGACACAGAAGAGCAAGGACAATTTGGTTTTCTGAAACATAATGCTTGTAAAGGACTGACTCTGCCACTGCCTGCAGTACTTAAACAGTGAAATGCAGAGGGGTCTCCATAAGTCACTTGGCACCTTCACCAACACAGTGATTATCTGAAGACTGACTTAACTGATTGACAAGGCTTCCTTTTCATGGTCTAAGACCACATATTTACAAAATGATCGGCGCAATTTTCCCCTATTTAGGTCTAGGAGGAAAAACAGTTGGGTGGGCTCATTCTGCAAACATTTCCATAGAAGAATCAGATGAACGGTAAAGAAAAAGATTCCAAAAATCCATTATAGTGATTACCATTTGAAAGCTAATATAGTCAAGTTTAAAATGAAAAGCTGAACTGCCACTTCTGTCTTACAGTCTTGCAATGTGAAAGGATCTTTTGGTTCCTATTAAGAATTCTGATTACTGCAGTGCTATGCCCTTTCCTAAATGAGACAATTCATTTTGTGCTATTGTAATGCACCTTTCCCTACCTGGAAAGCTGTTTAGGACTACTCAGAAATAAAAAGTTGGCTTTATAAAAGATTAACAGGAATGCCATCCATCAGTGCTTTACTGTTTTCCACTGTTTCTCCACTGGATCCCAGATGGATTTCAAGACCCATGTATTATAAAATACAGATCCTTTCAAGTTAATTGCAAAATCCTTATTTAAACAATTACTTCCTCTTTTCAACCATCAGCTCATTGATGTACTTACTTCAGCACAGTAACTACATTTTTGTATTCAGAACAGAACACTTTCAATGGAAGGCTGAAACATTGCTTGGAGTAAGACATTCCAATCCAAGATAAAGTATTACGCTAGATGCAATACTATGCATAACTTCCTCATGAATAATATTGCAAAAAGGAAAGAAAAGGTAATTTATATGACTAAGAAACATAGGTAACATACGAAACCTTAATTTTATATACCTACATACTGTATTGATGGGCTTTTCTAAATGTCTCCCTATCCTAATGTGAAATACATATTTCACTATCCACACTGTCCCTGAAATTGATTTTTACAAACGACCTTCATAAGCATCAAAAAATAAACCTGCATGAATCAAGCTTTTCTCATGCCTAAATGAATGCAAAGACATTGCATAATTATGAGATAAGACTATGTATACCATGATTTGATTATAAACAAGCTAATAAGTGAATCTATACCTTCGCATAGTCAAGAAGTCATAGGTCAAGACAAGATTTAAGTAGTCAAAAACTACTCAAACAAACCATTGACTAGATTTTTAACTTATATAGAACAGACAGGCTATGGATTTCAGACACATTCAAACCTGTTTTGTGGTTTAAAAAAAAAAAAAAGGTCTAAAAAAAGTATTTGTTTTCCCTTTCTTTTATGGAAATATCAGGGTGCAAGTGCCTGGACTAAATCCTCCGGATAACAAGCAAACTTTATTTTCCAAAGCAGACAACAGCCAATTTTAAAACTAAAATGTTTTGGAGGCTATACACATAACAACACACAGGTACATACAACAGTTTAATGGGTTAGTAAGAGAAAGCACGTTGCATGTGTACGAATATGTATGCCATATCTTTTCATATATACAGCTGCAGAACTCATAGATCACAGCTTCATAGATGCTGAATTCATAGAATCACTTATAAATTATCATCTCAACCATCAGCAATCATCAAAAATGAAAATTTTTACAAGTAACAAAAATAGTAACATACTAAAACCTGAATGCAAGACCTCAGGCTTCTCTGGCAGCTTCATAACTGCAGAGGTTTCAATACAAAATCCAGCTACAGTCAAGTTGGATGGCTTTAGCTGAACAGCCTGAAGTCAGGTTATCATAAGCTGTATTCGCAGCTCAAATGCTTTTGCCAGGAAAAGTCAAATTAAAAGCAATTAAACATGCAGAAAAGGAACTAAAATGTAGGTGTTTTACAGTGTTGTGACAGCTTTCTTCATTCCCATTCTAAACAAGCTTCTCACATAAAAACAATACTTTTGAAAATGAAATTGTATTTGAGCAAATATCCGAAGCTACTGATAAAAGGCTGTCAAATACATCTGGGCTACAAATGACAATATGTTGGATCAAAAGTTAACACCACATTTAGCAAGCAGATGCATATTTCATCCTTAATGAAGGCCTGAAAAGAAGAGTTCACTTTATTCTGGATGCAGGTATCAAAGCAGATCTCTCAAAGCAACACAGGCGCATCATCTAAGGATCTTTTTCACATTAAGAATCCTATTAGAAGGAAAACACTAAAAGGTAATTGAATTTCCCTCAGTTATCTTCATCTCTGTCAGCTCCTGCTACAATAACTTACTCTCCAGAGCAGAGATAACTCAATTCTGTCCAGCAAGCATATGTTATGAATCTCCAAAGCAAACTTGTCTAAATCATTCTGGTCTTCTATCAAGGTTGGCTGTGGATATGAACTCTGACAGAAAGCAAACAAATTTATTTTTATCTTTTCAATAATTCACTTCCCTGTGCTTTGATGGAAGAATCTAAAGACACAAATGTTTCCAGTAATTCTGGAATTATAAAGACTGTTTGAAAATATTTTTATATGGAACTCATGCTATTATAAATTGTTTGATTCATCATTCTGTTTTTGCAAGAAAAAAAAAAGATTGGCATTGCACTTTCAGGTTCCTGGAGGAATACAAAAAGTAGAAATGCCGAATTCCATGCTGAATTTACAAATCTTTTCATAAAGGTTTTCGTATTTGTTTTCCACATTCAGTGCAACTGCTAACTGTACAAATAGTATCAACACAAGTATATTCTAACTTTTTACTTTATAAAAGCTTATAATATATCAGTAGGTGCAATTTCTCCACTGGTGTGAACAAGCTACTTTGATTTCAAAAGCCTCATGTTTTAAGAAGGTACAATGACTTATCTAGACCAATATCACAAAAGAAAGAAAGGCAAAGGACAAGAATCAGAACAGCTACTTCCACAGGTAAAGGAGAGAAACCTCACCAACGTCTTCCCTCCTCCTTTTTGCCACAGTGAGATGTTAGTATCACGACAGGTAGTTCTATGAAAACATCAACTCAGTAAGGGATAAAAAATGAATATGCAAGAATTAAAACATTAGGAACCACTAAAGAAAGAACACCACAGAAAATATTGTGCATTTTAAAATTTGTGCTGCATTTGGAGCGTTGTGTGTACTTTTGCGTCTTCCATCAGAAACTTGTAGGTAGCTACAGAACCCCTCAGACAAACTCACTTAGGGCCCTTTATATCACCTGATTTTATAGAATCCTGCTATCCCTCCCGAGTCTTTTTTTTCTTTCTCAGTTCGAAAAATCCTACTGTTACATAGTTATTCCTTCTATGGCAATAATTCCTAGATATGAATCCTTCTGAATCCCTTCTCAGTTCTGTTATATTTTCTGATGGAAGTCCTACCTATGGGTTTGGATGAAAACAGTCACAAGGAAACAGCAGGCGATTTCTCTCAAGAGAGAAATCGCATGCTGGGAAAGTAGTGCGCAAAAGTTTCCCAAGAGCTAATAAGCTCTAAGGACTAGCAGTCTTGTTGAATCCAGAATATCTGATCATTTCAGAATACCACTGGTCTGCTGAATCTGTACACCACCACTAGCACCTGCTAGCTCCAGCAACAGATCATACAAGTCAGACAGTAACCAAGACTGTGGTGGCTTCTCTATGCAGACAAAAATTACAGGATTGTATATACACCTGATAAGCAAAGGACCCTTTCAGGGACTTTCTGAACATCCCAGAAGCCACTGGCATGTCAGTACAACCCTTCACTTGTAAGTAGACAGTTGGAGTCAGCCTCCCAACTGTTGCTCCAACTGTGAGTGTATTGCATGGTGTTGTGTGAATAGTCAGTTATTAATTATAACAGCTTTATACTATTAACAACAACAGTTCAATGAAAAAAAGGTGTTCTAAGAAATACTGGTTGTTGTCTGTATCTCCCCTCCAACTCAAGCCCCTATCAGAGAAAAGGCAGTTTCCGATACAAGAACGAAACTAAGATGGCAGTATAATTTGCAATTACCTCAGTGAAACTCTTTGCTACAGAATGTTGCAACAACAGACATCTATGTGGATTCAAAGGTTTATTGGGCAAATGGAGGAATAATCTGTCAAGGGGTATTAAAGCCATCATTTCTGGCACAGTAAGACTCAGAAGTCCCTGAACTGGAAACTGCTGAACGCTAGGACTGTATTCTTAGAAAGTACTACTAGTTGTTTGCCATTTTTATAAACTCTTCCCTAAGTATCCTTTGTTTGAGATAGGATATTAGGCTCGATGGACTAACCAAGTGCTGATCTTGGTCAGTCACGTTCCAGTTGGAATTAATCCTTCAAGAATAGACACAGAGAAGAACTACTAGATGATTTAGAGTATGCAGACGCCACCTTAAAAGAAACAACTACAAAATACAACTCATTTAGCCTAGCAAAATTAAGTAAGGAGATGTGGTAATTAAATAATAGATGAAAAAAGTAAAAATGAGAAGAAAAAATACTGAAAAAGACTACTGAAGCCAAAAGACAGTAATCGTATAACAACAGAGAAATATTCGCTGAATACAAGTAACAAGAAATTATTAGAAGTTTTCAAATAAGCAGAATAAGTAAATTCAGTCTACCAGCTGCAGTAGTGAGGACAAAATATCCTCAGACTCTTTTTCTGAATATTTATTTTTTGAATATTTTAAAAGGAAGCCTGATAATTCTCTGAAAGGTAATATAGTGGTGGAAAGAGTAGAGGGCTGAATTCAATGTCCCAGACCATTCCCTTTCCAGTTTAAACTTCTACAAAGCAATGCCTAAATATATTGATAATACAACCAGAAAAGAACTAAAGTCCCACAGAACAGAAGTTCATATATACTGTCACTTAATAGCAATTAGTAGATATTTTGTCCTTTTTATCATAAAAATAGGAGTAGAAAGGATTATAAAACATCACAAAACTCACTTCATCTTTGTGACAAGACTCTCCACACTTAAGGTCAATACTTTCATCTTAAGAGTAGCAACACTTATGTTTTAATGATTAGAATTGTGCTGTTTTCAACCTTCCCTCTTCCTGGTTCCACATGATTCTGTGTTATCTCCTCCCAGTGTTCTTCACTTAAACTAAATTTTGAGTGGGGAGGAGGGGATAAGGGATCTGTCTTATCTGCAGAAGTACCGTGCCAGGAACATGTACGGCCAGACTGATCTTTCCAAACAGTCCCTGAAGTCCTTTGACTAGTAATAGTTTTGATACTGACCCATATCTTCTATTTTTCACTTGACATGCTCCTGGTACCTCCATTTTATAGCATTTGTTTTTATCTGGTGGAGAGAAAAAGATTCTCTGAATTTACTTTGATTAATTTTAAAAGTGCACTGAGAGATCTATGGGGTTTCCTCTTCACATCTTGAAGGCTATTAAGTGGAGCATACCATGACACTGAATGAAGAGGTCTGCTTAATGAAGAGGTCTGCTTATTAATCTCTGAGAAATCTAACTGAGCAATCTGCAGAACTTTAGGTTATGCACTAGGTTATCAGTCCGGCACTATGAATACATTATGATAAACAGCTAGAAGATAGGAAAGAGTCTATCACACAGTAAATAGCATAATCACATCAGCAAATAGCAGGCTCATCAGAAGAATCAGCTTGCAAATATAGCCTATATTCTTGCAAATATAGGCTACACTCAGATGTTTAAGTAGTAAGTTTTTACTAACTATGCATTTACTAGAATCATTCTTAGCCAAACACTGGCTATCTTATTCATTGGCCATAACTCCAGACCTCAATTTTTTTTGCCTGCTATCCTTTCAAACAATGCCATTCTAAAGTTTCAATACTAAGCCTATGCAAACTCTTTCTTACAAGTTCAGATGCGGCTCTCTTTCAGCACTGATAGCAACGTTCCTCAGATCGCTACAAAACATTGCCCCAGAATGATGTAGAGTATTCTTCTGCCTTTTCTAGTCTTCAGATCCTGAAGATCTCTGGGTTTTTTTGTGACCTTGCCAGCAGTAATATAAGAATTATTTAATTGTAACGTCTTTCTCGTTTAGATCAAACCCATCTACGATAAGGGAGATGTATACTGTCACCAGAGTGTTTTCTGCAAAGTTTAACGTTAAACTCCGCACATGTCCTTAAAAAAGTAAAAAGTAATGCCTACCATCTTTGGATAGTAATTTTAGAAAAAAATCTCCGATCATGCACAATAAGATGCTTGCTTTGTTAACACCAGAAATCTACAGTCTATTTACAGAGTCCCTTACTTTAGTCAGAGTGTTTTAGAATCACTGCCTTGCATGAGTTACTACAAAAGTCTGCATGTGAATAATAAACAAGGTAAACACTACTGATTTATTTTGCATGAATAGGTGAGAACAACAAGGTTTCTGATGGGAACATCTAATTTGAAGCAAGAAATTCTTTGGCTAGCTAGCTTAGCTTTCATATCATGAGCATAAAAAGATGCAGCCAAACATGGAAAATGTATTTATAAACACAGAAACTGTATAAAGAGATACCATATTAGAGGTTCAAAGCAAATGTACGCCATCCATCAAAAGGCTTTTTAAAAGACCAAGAAAAGCTGGAATGGTTAAACTGCAGAGAAAGTAAGGCTGTTAGAAAATGGCATTCTTTAAGAAGAAAGTCTGTTCAAACAAGGAAAATAGAAAAATATGTCAACCCTGGCATGTTAGGTTTAAAAACAGAATGAGGCAGGCCAAAAGAGATTGAAGAACACTTGCGTAAAGGCATAAAAGGCAGTAATAAATTATTTTTTAAACACATTAGGAGAATAAGCCTGCTAAGATACTAGATGATCAAAGGATAAAAGAAGCTCTTGGAAGACAGGATCACTGCAGAGAAGTACTAGTAGGGAAGTTTTGAAAGACAGTTGACAAGTTACCAACTACTAGGACTAGACCGTATTCACTCAGGTGAGCTAGAACTTAGGGATGAAAGCAGCTGAGCCATTAGCTATAGTGTCCTTGTTCAACCTGCCTCAGCACCAGGAAGATGAAAAAGACAGCAAGCGGACTCCAGAGGACTGCAGGGAACTACATAGCAGTAAGTCTGAAATTTAAAAAAGGCAAATTGGTAGCTCTGCTTAAAAAAGCAAATAATGGAATAAGCAAACTGGGAAGAGTCAGCATGGATTTTGTAATGGTCCCACTTCATTAGATTTCCTTAAACAAGTCACTGTGCACACAAACATGAAAGATCCTGTTGATAAAGTCCACTGTTCAATGTTGAGTGACAGAGAAAGTCATTCAAGGTTCGGTAGGCTGTGGGGTACACAGGAATGCCCTCATATGAATAAAAACTGATCAAAACACAGGAAAAGGATTTTAAAAAAGTCAGTCTTTTAAGTGAACCCCACTGTGTTATTAAATGTATTCATAAATGACTGGGAGAAGGGTGTGGAGAAGGTGACAAATTTTACTGATAGTTCTAACTAATTCAGGGTAGTAAAAATAAGGACCAAATGTGAAAAAATGCTAATAAAGTGAATGGGAGATAAAACAAGAAAGGAAATTCAATACATAGAAATGTTAAGCTTTGTCCAAAATGTCATCCCTGCCACCCAGAACTAAGAAAGCTTCCCTATATAGTTGCACTTTCTTGCACCAATCCCTAAGCATCAACTCTGCTAGAAATAGGATACCAAGCTAGTTGGAAATTTGGTCTAACTCAGTATACATACTCTTACATTTTTATTAAACAGTTTACAGAGAATACAGCATACTATTTGTCTGTGAAACAGAAGAGGAACATTGTTAGTGTAGATGAATAAAAGAGGCATGGAATTTCCAAGTGGATTCTGTTAACATCCTAAATGACTTAGGATTTTGAATGCTCTAAACAAATATCAAGTCATTCGAGTTTACTGCCAAATTATTTCCTATTTCCAAATCCTTAGCTCTACAATGCCCTAATAACTAGACGTTCATTTGAGTATTTCAGGAATTACCATCTCAAGAGTTCACAAAGAATTATCTGAGATAAGTGAAGCTACAGAATACCATGATTAAGTTTAATTTTTCAAAGAAATTTTGGTAAAGTCTCTTAACATAATCTATCTCATAATTAACCAAAACCAGCAACTGTAATGAAGATACTATCACTTCCGGTTTTGTCAGATAGGTTGACAGGAGAGAGTCATTATAAAACAAAGTTTCTGTTTCAAACTGCTTTAAAATTATCGCTATAATGCATTTTGATTTAAAATTAAAGCATAGTATAAAAAAAGATGTCACAGCAATCCAGGGCAAGCTTTGATTCCTTCTCCTCCGATTCCTTTCCTGATTATTAAAGCATAGAGAAAGAGGAAACACAGAAAAATTTTCACTCTTTCTTTCATAATCAGGCAGTAGTTTATCCCCACACTTCTGACAGTGCAAAGAAGATATTGCAATGTCCAAGAGGAATGTGAACTTTCATTTCAGTATCCTTCAACTCATATGAGATGAAAAATCCTGAAAATTGCCACCTCAGAAATATGAGAAATTTAATTTTTCCATTTTGGGACTTTTCAACATACTGTAGCTGCACACAACTGGTTAACCCTCCAGTGGAAAAAATCCTTCCATATTGAGCACCCTAATGAAGAGTTTACAGATTGCATAGCATCTTCAACAATGTTTAGAAACCGAAGTCTAAATTTTTCTTCCTTCTACCGACAGATGGTGCTATAATGCCTAACCTACTCAATGCAAAGGGTAGCATTTATTTAAAGATAGAAATTTGAGATAGAGTTAAATCCACTCATAATGAAATTTGAAATGCCATATTTTTGTGTGAGGGCATCTCTAACTTTCAGAAGATTGTAAAAGTGTAATGTGGCAATGGAAAGAACTAACTTTTGGTTAACCTGACTATAGGCAGCCTACAATTTGCACTGTTATCTTCATACATTCACTTAAGAATTCATTGCAAAATATTCTGTTCGAATAAATAAGGTCATTGCCATTAAATGTGCTGAACAACATTCTGTGTAAAAGGATGTTGCAACAGTCATGAAAAGATTATTTGTAACACAAGTTCTATAACAAAGCTGCTTTTACAGTTAAAAACAAGGAGGGTGGGGGGGATTTAGATGAAGAATAGAGACCCAATCAAGTATAAAACCCTTCTTTCTTTCCCCCTGCATTTGTTACGCATAGAGCTATCTATTATCTAAAGAAATTACAAAGACACCAAATACCTTTTCATAATTCTTTCAAGGGCTCTCAAACATTCTCTTTGACTTATGGGTATTCTGCCACAATTCATTTGCAGTTCTCTTAGGGTACTTCCTCTGATTCAAAATAACATCTTCCAACATTTAATGCTTAGTACACCAAAAAGGGAAAAGGTGCAGAATACACAAGATTATGAATTAACAGAAGCACTGAATTTTGTTTTCTGCCAAGAAAGCTACATCCGAGTCACCAGAGGAATGCTTGCCTAGCCTTGCATCTTACCTCTGTCAAGGCAATACTTATATTAACATTAAGATTAATTTTTCAGCATGAGCCATAAAGCAAAACATTCAGTTTATTACAGCTAAACCATGGCCTATAAATTGATACCAAGTAAGAATTAAAACTGTGAGGAAGTCTAAGTTTTCCGCATGAAGAAACATAACTGAACAGAAAAGGGCAACAAATTTTACAGCAGCTGGAAATGCTAGATTTAATTATTGAAGAGAAATCATGCAGAGAAGTTAGCTGCCTAGCATAATTTATAGCAAATGTAAAGGCAAAGCCATGCGAAATTCTCAGTTAATCAACAGAAACAAGCAATAATAAGAATACCAGCACTTTCTATTTCTATGGATGATGAGAATTTGAAAGAACAAAATCAGAAAAGAGAGTTGAGACTGACAATGCCACGCAATCTTTTAAAAAGGAGGCATCCAGGAGGAAGGTTGGTTTGTAAACTATGGCAGCAGTTACATTTTACGGATACAATGTTTGACCAATATGGCCACTATTCCTCACATACACAAAGTGAAGAATCCTTCTCCAAACATTTTAGAGTGTTTTTATAAAATTATTATTTGTGTTGCACTGCTCATTGCTCCTCTACATACACACGACATTCAGCTTTATGAATGGTTCTATAAAGAAGCAACTTTTCCCCCCATTCTTCTATTTCTTCTTGTGGTCTTTCAGCCAAAAATATGCATTGCTGAAGGAATACGCATCAAAAATACTATACACAGTCATAGATGTGGCATCATTGATTTTGGTCAAAATCCTGTAGCACCATCCAATGCCAAACTAAAGCTACACTAGGAAGATGACACTTTACGATGCTTGAACACTTCAGGCCTGAAACACCTGCAGGTTTACATATTTTGAATGCTATAAATATGTATATTCACACACAAATACATGAAGAGATTTATATAAGGGACATCTATCCAAGGCAATGGGTGCTCTTGTCATAAATTACAAAATAAAGTCAATTAGAGCACAAAATTCCCTCCCCCTCCTCACACCAAATCCAATTATTCTCATAGGCCCAACTCTGCAGCAGTCTGCACAAATAATCACTCTAAGACACAGTGCAAATCACTAGATTTTTCAAGGTCATTTACGGAAAGCAGTCTGGGTGGTAGCATGAAACTAGTTGTTAGAATTCAGGCGTAAAGAGACTGCTGTTCAGGATTTTCAGGTCTGCCAGCTACTCAGGCTGAAATTTGCAGAAGTGTCCAAGTGACCTGTGCATATAAATCCCGGGGACACTAGGAAAAAATTAAGGTTATAAGTGACTTATGTTAGAATGCTCACATTTCCCCATTTAGTGTAAAATCATGAGCTTCTCTTTCTCTGCTCCCTCACTAGTGGAAATAACTGCAATATTGCTTCATCAGGCTTGTTTGAGGCTTAAGCATATTGCAAAATCAGTATGTATATCTCTGCTCCTTCTGTGACCTCCCTAACTAGAGAGGTAACAGTGAAAAGGCTGGAGAAGGAAGGAGCAGAAAAAAAATACAGGAAATAAAAGGTTGAGCTTTGGCTGCATTCAGACAAAGAAAACTCTCTTACAACCAATCCTTCACCTCCAAGGCACTCTTTATTCTCTCTCTCTTTTTTTTTTTTTTTTTTTTTTTTTTTGCAAAAGTAGCTTAGAAGAAAGATAGCATAACTCTTGCTCACAACTTATATTACTTATGTTATCTTCTATTAAAAAAGGGGTGGCCAGAAGAAGACCGCCTATTCAGTTTTTCCAGACTGCTGAGTTGTAAGGTAGAGCCCTCCAGAAAGGGTGGGAGATTGCAATCTTCCTTGAGAGAAGCTGAGCACATCCAGTTTGAAGAAGCTTTTGAAGTGCAGGACTGCAGAGGTAAAGATGGGAGACACGTAAATCAAGGGGGTCTGCAATGCCAATGGGGTCAGAGACTTCTGAGACAAGGAAGGAAAAGAAAAATAACCAAGCATGGTGACAGATGCCAGTGCTCACCCTTTCCTTGCACCAAACACAGAAGTGGCTGAACTGAGTTTGTTGCAGTTGAAGACAGTACTGAAAGTTTCTGAAAAAGATTTGCTCTGAAAAGACTTAGGGAGGAGAGCGAAGATTTACTTTCAGATCCTTTTATTTTAAATCTATCTCATCCAAGCACTCAGTGTTTTCTTTATATCTAAAGTTACAGCACAAACTAGAATAATATGCAAAAAAAAACTGCTTTAGACACTCTTTTGGTGGTTTCGGTCATCCTACTTTAAGGAAAATGCAAGTGTGTCAGGACCAAAATACCAGCATCAACATCCATACCATTCATAGAGTGGGAATGCATCAACAAGTTGGATGATACGGTACATCAGCCACCCAACACCGCACAGATCTGTTCCCATTATGTGATAGGATGTCTCCGATCTAGTCAAGCGACAGATACATTTCTGGACACATGATGGAAGAAGGACAAGTATTCTATAGCCTTGAGTGCCTCTTTAAAAGCCATCAGGAACACTATGTGAAAAGTACCACAGCGCTAAAAAGAGTTAAGCACGCTAGATGGGAAGTGTGAAAATCAGACCATGCTGTGGATATAGCATGCTACATAAGAATTTCCAAATATTAACGGTACCTGCAATGAATGTGCCTAATGGTTCCTCCTTCCACAAAGAAATCGTAACACTGACTGAAGTCTGCCACAGACCTCAATAACACTAACTTCACGTGACACTAAATTTGGTACTTAAGTATCTGATAGAATCCAACAGCTGTATATCATGATTTTTACACATCTGCAGAAGTGTTGCTAAGGCTAAATTTTTCCAACACAGTAACAAAACTAAACTTTATAAACAAAACAGACTGCTGCTATTTTAGTACACTAGTTTCTGTTTAAGTTCAAGCTGATATAAAGTTAAATCCTTGAGCCACCATACTGACATAGCACAGATTCAAAATAGCATCAACTTAAAAAGTATCAGCAAACTCCTATCCTAGAGAGTTACGGCACAGCAAAACTCAAAGCTATATTAAAAATATAAGTTGATGCTCAGTGTAAATTTCTTCCAGCCATCATAAAAAGGTGTTTTGAGACTGAAATAAGGTTAATAGTGAAGTCGCCACTGAACAACAGTATTCATTGATATCCTGTATTTACGTGATAGAACCCTACACTTCACACAGATTTCCCCACACACACACGCACACACCTTCGCGTATGGTTTGCATCTGAAGGAAAAAAGTGAGCTGTTCATCTAATCAATAGCACCATGTCATGCATGGAGCTTCTGCATAAATCCAGTGCAAAAGATGTCAAGCATGTCCCACTCCAATGATTATCAGGCAATGAAGTAAAAAGATGCACTTTTCATCTCCACAGGACTGTCGCCAAACCCTTGATGTAATAAATGAAACATGCCTGCTATTTCACCACTGCAAAATGGTACTGTAGATACCTTACAACATCTCTGTTTGCAGGAGGGGGTAACCAGCTCTAGATGAAGTGCAGATATGTTATTAAACAACACACAGCTTGAATCCGGGGGCCAACACAAATGACCTTTAGAACATAGGCACTGTCTAAGACAAATATGCTTTCATCTTTGGGGAGTATTTTTTCAAGTAAAGATTTAAGAGAAAAACAGTTTAGAAATACGTTAAACATGAGTGTGCCTTCAATCTCTTAATGCTTCTTTCTAAAAACAAAACCACAAGTAGTATCACATGTCAGAGTAAAGACTAAGTACTCTTTAAGCAGAATATTAGTGAATTTAGTGAGATTTAACTTTGTTTTCATTTAAACAATGCAACAAGTAAAGCACACAGAAAGGAGCTACATGAAGTAGCTGAGATCCAAAATTGGAGGTACAGCTAAGCTCAGTCAAAAAAAAGGGGGGGGGGAGGGGGAGAAAAAGAGGCTTGCATTTTTAGTATAAAAACAAAGATCTATACTTCATTCTAGAATTCCTTAAGTGTGATGAATACACAAAAACAACAAAACCACATTAAGGCACTTAAAACATACAGGAAATGGTTTTAGAGATAGATTAAGTGAAATAGCAAACAAACTACACAAATAGAAAAAAGTTGTTTCTCGTTTTTCACAAAATAGGCTGTTTTAATTTATCTTCAATAAGGTTTTTTTTTTTTCCCCTCAGACTTGCATCTTGACTGTGGTGCTAAACAGCTCAAATCCATACAGTGATATTTGCTTCATGGAAAGGAAGAGCATTGGTACGGTACAATTCCTTCCTCCACAAACTATTGTTTGCAGATTCTGACAAGTTCTGAGCTACCCTGCACAGCCTGTTCTTACATCAAAGTTAGTAGCAGTAGTGAAGAGTCAAAACACACCAGGATTGCTAAGCGCCTTTCAGGATTGAATCTCTCATGCCTAAAACCTAAACCCAGCCCTGGAATCCTGAAACGTATTGGGTCTGTTGTTTTTGTTTTTAGAGACTTTAGTCTTACCTCAAATTCAGCATGACGGTGAATATCCTCTGCTCTCTGTCTACTCAAGATGAACTCTGCTTCATTAGCCACTCTTACTAAATGGTCCTTCATAGTTTGACTCAGTAACCTATGGACAGAAAATGTGTAAGAACTTCCTTGAGAGAATGAAATCCTAAAATAATATACTTATAAATATAATACATATACAAATATTTTGAGCTCTGTTCCATAATACCGACTTATATTATGTTTATTATGTTTCAGTAGTGAACAAAATTAAACAAAATGTAGACACTTTATTCATTTGTGTTACTTGAAATACACATAGATATTGAAGAAAATCACATTCACAGAATGCATGTTAAAGAAAAATAAGCAATTTATGCATATAAATACACACAGTGAAGGCCCTAATGTAACTGATGTTAAGACTAAATGAAAAACTGAATTTCACTGAAGTGCAGTTTTCTCTCCAAATATAAAATCAGGATTCTACATTAAGTATACATTTAAGTAATATTTTCAGGATTATAAAACATCCTTAGTCTCACATACAAAATGCTAAGACATATATTCTTCCAGCTTATGTGCAGAATAAAGCTGTAATTCAATCTGAGATTTTTGAGGCCTTCATAAACCTTAAGAGCATACAGCTTGAGCAGTTTATGAATGGCAGCAAAGCTGACAGACTGAATTACAACCCAATTATTCTGGGAGTTCATATATTGTTACTAAAAACATTCATACATATTCCTTTTTAATTAGTTACATTGGGATTCATAAAGTTAAAATTGGCTATACAGGAGCTACTCTGTTTTAGAAGGTTTCAAGAGGTACACATTTCCACAGGATCACTCAGAGTTACATCAGATAAATCCATTATACTCCCTACTGGCTAGTTTTTCAAAATACTTAGTATTATGCTATAAAATGAACTTTTGGTAAGGCTTTCAATTGCTAATTTAGAAAAGAGCAGCAGAACACAAAACCACGTTTGCCTTGCAGGTATAAACCAAAATACGTTTTGACAAGTCCGCAGAGTCTATTGAGACTCTTTCTTTACAAACCTAGGAATTACTATGCAAGATACTTCTAATGTATACAGCTTTAATTTTTTGAACCTGAATTTACTGTTTATCTAAGCTAAGGCTCCCTCTGTCTCTATCTACATGTTTGATAGTATGACCCTCAATGATCTGCTCTCTCTTTTCCTGTCCTATTCACAATCCTGCACTTGCAGTAGGCTTGCAAGTCACAAGCCTACTTGAGTAAAAAGAAATCCAGAGTCAGGAAAACACCTGAAGATGAGAAGTCTTTGTTCATTGCTTCCTGCACTAACAAGACCAGAAAAGCTGTAGCATAAGAGTTAATGAGACCATGTGATTATGAACCAGTTGGTTGAAGTCACTGGATCACTGTCTCCACGTAGATGAAGTCTTGTGAAAAAGAAATATGCACAATTCATTGTTTGAAGTATGACTTTATTCTCTGTTTTAGGAGGACCATAAAGAAGCCACGGCATTAGGACTATATTTTCATTTTTCTGACTTCTTCCATTTTTAAATGTTTACTTTTGAAATAGAATTAGCTATTGATCAACAAATCTATATAATTTGGCTAATTTATACGCATACATTAGTGATAACTTTTTACTTCCAAAAACATGCAGAACCAATATTGCTACAATGATGTAACTTTGATTTTATACCTTTTCAAAGCTTAAAAATTAGAAAAATAAACTAGTTAAGATGACACTGCTCAAACACTGGGGGTGGGGGGGGAAGAAGAGTGTCTCTAATAATTTACAATAGTGTTCAGCAAAACATAAATCTCTACTAATGAACCAGCGAAAAGAAACTTGGCAGAACCAAGTTTCATAGTCATTACATCGTGGCAGATTCCAACTACTTGATTTCCATCTTTCTCCAAGATACCACTGACACATTCAAATCTAACATGTAGGCATTTAAATAAACATTTTCTATTAAGCTAAGGACTTTCTAAAAAATATTGGGACCATAAATACTGATATATTTAACAATTTACATTGACAGTTGAACAACATCGCATTATTTTTGTTGGGTCCGTCAATACCAATTCCTTTTGCTAACCTGATCAGTCTAGAAAAAATACCAGTCACCCTCTAAAATGCTCACCTATGCTGTGTTCAGAAAAGCAGGCTATATAATGAATAATTGTTTTACCAGTTTATTACGCAGATTTTCCTTTTTATCTACTAAATGTAACCAGCAAACAGTCCAGCACATGACTGACTGCACATTGGCAGTTACTATGCATTTGCAGAGATGATGGATTTGTTCCAAGCAAAGCAGAGAACTATATTCCCTCACAGAGAAACAACAGTCTCAAAACAGATTGGAAGTCTACCCAATAAAAAACAAATAGCTTTTGAGCATCAGAAGAAGCTTGCTTTCCTACGGATCAGTTATCGTGTTTGTCACTCCCACTTCTCCTTACTAATCCCACACACTTGCTCATTTTCCCTATGATATTCACTACTGGACCAGCACACCTAGATAAAACTTACACACATACCAAGTACACAGCTGAATCCTGACAACCCAATTTTAAATTTGCTTGCTTTTCCCAAAAGGAGCAAGTAATTCAGGTCTATTTTTTCTTCCCAGCTGTTTATCTTCATGAAACTCATGGAACAACTATTTTTTGAAATTTCCATTTCACTTGCAAATATCATTGGAATTGGCCAATATATTCAAAAGAACTGGAGAAGACAGATAAATAATAATTACACACTTCTCATTTCCTTAAGTTACTAGCCAAAAAGCCCTGAACCAGAAGAGCCAGCAATTAAAGAATTGACAAGATGTCTTAGATCTATGACTCTCTCATACACTGAGAAATTTAAGTGAAATAACTGAAGTTTATATATACATATATAGACACACATATACATACACACACGTAAAAAAAAAAAAGCTTCCACGATGAATAACGTATTCTTAAAAATATGACTTCATAGATATTTCCTAGTTGCATTTGTCATTTTGGCAGCCAAAAATTCTTAAGGCTAAGAACTAAGGAAAAGTCTGAGCTTAGCATGAGCATGTATCAGTAACTTAAATCTGTTTTCCTATAAATTTAGAAGCTTCATATTATTATGTATCAATTACTATACAATTACTTCTCTTACTGCAAATTGCAAAATTCAGCCTCTACAGGTCTTCAGGAGGTAAGGATAAAGACTATTTACTAATATAAGTGAGGCCTATGTAAGGTAATGTAATGGTTTATACCACATGACAATTGTGTTCATTATTTACATTCAAGAACCTCAAAGAGCAAATTTCAATCTGTTTTCAGTCACCTTTTCCAAATACGGCATATGCATAGTTTCATTTTCTTCTAATAATGCCTATATCATTTTAATAACAATTCAAGTTTTATCATTATCTAGGTTTCATTTGGATTTTGTCTCAGAGAAATACATACACATAAAAGAATACTCAGGTTTATGCTTTGACTTTACCGCCATGTTGAACTTAGCCAACTAAATATATATTTATACATATATGTAATGGTGGCATGATCTAACAGAGGTGCAACCCAATTATTATTAAAAAATTAAAGGCAAATACAAGCTCTCAGCATCTCTACAAAGTAACATACCTCTCTTTAGATGCCTAAATGAAGCTTTAATCATCTACTTCCAGACACCAATTTTGAGAACCTTGGCAGCTATTTCTTTTCCATTTGAGACCACAAAAACATTGTTGAACACAAATTTCCTAATGTGTAGCCTACTGCTTGCACAAGAAACAACCGCCAGCTAAGATCGCTACTGAGGCAAAAACAAAAATCTCACTCTTTCAAAAGTATTAGTTCAACTCTAAACTACATAAAACGTGTTTTGTGCATATACGAATGGCTATAAACTGTATCAAATAGATCAGGTAAGTTTAGGAGAGGGAAACACTTTCTTCTAAAGTAGAAATGACAAATTTAGAAAAATCCAGTTCTCCTCATTAAGGCAGTAAGTACACTTTACAGATTTAAAGAATCATAATCGTTCCTTCTGGTCTCCTACACAAAACTGATCATGCACATTCTCCCCGAAAGTAGTTTCTCCATAAAATCTGTACCTTCAGTTTGAGCTACAAAATAGCTTTCAGAAAGATGACCCCCCCTCCTTTTTAAAAAGATGTGAAGAGATTTTATACCATGTTCCCCCAAAAAGAATTTTTTGTAATACTTACTGTCAATTTTTAAAAACCTCTATTTCTTGTCTGCTGTTAGCCTGTTTTTCTTCCAACAACTAGATCTTAGTCCTTTCTCTGTTAAATAAAAAAACCTGTCCAAAACTACTTCCCCAAATAAATACTTTTTTCAAGACAAAAAGATAGCTTTTCACCTCTTAAATAGACCGAGTTTCTCACCTTCTTTGAAGTATGCGCACCCAAACCGAAAGTAAGACTTCAGTTTAATATTCTTCTTGCTTGTGTTTCATAATCCCTGTAATCCCTTCATAAACCCAAGGACCATGTCTGCCTTCTCATATTAATAATCTCACATGCCTGTTAATGTCTAAATTTGTCAGTGTTCTTAATTACAAGATGCTGCTGAATGTCGTGATCCACACTCCTTCCTTGAAAGATCCACCTTGGCTTTAGCTTTGTTTACAGAAAAGTTACTGAATTAACATTTTTGTAATCCTTAACAGGAGAAGAGGTGTGTTTCAAGTGAGGATGGACATGTTATGCAGTGGTTCAACCATAGTATCTGTGTGTGAAGACCAGGGACTACAGCATACCAGGCCTACTTGTCTGCCTTCATTGCACATCACATTCAAGGTCTCAAACAGATTCTTCTTTGTTTGCCTAAGCACTTTTTTCGGGAAAAACATTTCATCATATGAGCAACTTTGAAAAGATGAGCAGTCAAGTAAAAATAAGCAATGGGACTGATCCCCTGCTGGAAGTTAAATATATACTTGCACACTTTGCCAGGTCAGGAATGAAGTGCTAAACCACTGAGAGATGGAGTCCCAGCCAAACAGGTTAGATATTTGGATTTTTATTGTGCTGGAAAAGAAAGCTATGAGAACATGAAAATGAAAAACTTTTTACTCTGACACCCAACTGCTGAATGCTCAGATAACTCAAGCTTCTCCACACAATAAGCAAACAGGAGAAGGTATAAGAGGAAAAAAGTGGAACAGAAAAGATATGCATTAGAAGAAAAAGTCAGAGATGAATACATTCTGGGTTAGTATTTCTGACATCCAACAATTATCAATTTCAGTAAAAATACAGCAAAAGCTTTATAGGTGACATTTACAACTGTTTGGTGATAAATCTCTCAAAGTATTGCAGAGAGGGATTATGAATATTCCAGACGCTGCCATAACAGAGAACTCAGAGATAGCCAGGAAAGGAGGATAAAGGTAAGCTTTCCTACTTGTACTCCTCATAAACCTAGCATACAAGAGATTCTCTTATTTCAAAAGGAGATATGTTTTATCATTGGATACACTCTATCTTTTATGGTATCTGATTGCTCAATGTGCTAAGTGTTGGAATTATTACTGCCAGAACGTTATACAATTGCTTTGTAGAACAAGGATACTTTACAGATATGCTGTTCAATCATCAAAAAATATAGACAAGTCCATAAGGTCCTAAACCTTTGATCACATTTATTCCTCTTAAAGTAGCAGAGGGGGGAGAAAAAAAAAAAAAGCAATGAAGCAATGCAGAGCCACCAAAAAACTGTATTGGATGCGCAACAGAATAAACCTTAAGAGCACTCTGAAAGGATAGCTAGGAGGAGATACACCAATCCAGTATTTTCTAATCTTGGATAGCTACTTAAAACATACTAAAGCGTAGTGAGAATTAACATGAGATTTTGTTCACATCTGGGTATGACTGTATGATAGATTATTTTTGAAAATCATAATAGTAAAATCCCTGAATACACACTGAGTGTAGTATAAATATGCTGTTGTTACTCTTGCACTAATTTATGTTTTAAAAGTGTTTTATATAAAAAATATTTAAGAATTCTCAGGAAAAAGTGGGGGTTTTTTAATAGAACCAGCAAATGAATAACATATTCCCTAAAGCAAAATCCACCTTTTTCACATACATACACTCCAAAGTTACTAGCATCTCTGATGATAAAAGCTTACATGAATTTTTAACCATTAAGATATAGTTCTCTCCAAAATGTTTCTGCTTAATCATTAAGTTGCAACATAATTCATGTTTCCAGTTACATGAAGATGATGCAATTTAAATCCATGCAAGATGATCAAACAAAACTCAGTGAAATGAAAAACAGTTTTAAAGATGGTTGTGTATGTCACATAATATCTCAGCGTGCACATGCACACACACAAAATCACGTAATGTTGAAAAGCCTAACTCAAATCACTTATCCACCTCTTTGACTGATATCCAGGCTCTAATTTGTAATTTTCAGCACATTTTAAATGCTTTTTAGTGTCTAGCCTAATCATCTTTTGTGGTTCAGATTCAGGCATTAACAAGGCCGCTTCTATTATGAAACCAACAAAACAATAAAAATAAAAACTTGGAATATAAATCATCAAAATCCCCTTTTACAAAACCTACCACTTACACAGAATAGGTTGTTAAAAAGCACAGAAATGTGGAGAACACTTTTTTCTCTTACAAAACAAGACTGAAGTGCAGATCCTACATTATCAAAAGCTCAAGACAGAGGCTGCAGTAAGGGAACCAGACTGGTGGTAATCAATTCTAGTTTGAACATCGCTACATTTATCATTTTTTTTCTGAGCCTTTTTTGGTCAATTATGCACAAAGGTGTAAGTGTGTCAGTTATCATCCATTTTTTCATTAATAGCTATATTTTTCTAACTATTTTCCATCACAGTAGTTGCTTCTATGGCAACACATTCTCTAACATTCATTCTTTGAGAGTGACCACACTATTGCAAGTGAAAGGCAATTGAACAGAGCAGCCTACATCTGTCCCCTATTTTCCGTTAGGAAAGTGTGTAGGTAATTGGCCAACTAGTTTGATTGCCAACTATTTCAATATTAAAAAATATTTGCATCTATGACCAGTCAAGAGTAATACATACAATTTAAGAGAAGGAGCAGCAGGTGACATATGTTGAAATGCTCTCCGTGCAGTTCTTTTTTTAAAAAATGCTATAGCAATACTTGATTATAGCATTGCTGTTTTTATACCACCAGATGTTATGTATTGGGGTAATACCATCAGTTACAACTACTTATTTCTGGAAAGGTTTGGGGTTTTGCTGGTCGGGCGGTATTTTTACTTTTTAAAAATATTTGGTTTGTATGCTGTCTGCTTCGCTCCTTCTCCCAGCAGCTTTGTAATTCAGTGGATAATTCCAACCAATCTTTTTAACAGAAGGTTGGAGTTTCCCCCAAAATACTAATTATAGACAAGTTTTACATCCAATAGAAGAAAAAACTCCTTGCAAGTGTCCTGTAAAAAGAAAACAGAGCTGAACTTTACTGAAAGCCAGAAAATGCAATATAGAAGGAGAACCCTCCAATATGGAAGGAGAATTTTTATTAGCCAACAGAGGATCTAGCCTTAAGAAAAATGCCACAGAAAAACAAAGTTTATTAGTTCTGCTTCTCCTGCATATACTTGTGAATCCTTGGGTTTTGGCTTGTTTGTTTTGTTGGATAATTTGAAAGGGGAATGGCAATGGGAAGGAAATTATACACATATTCTGTTAATTTAATGAGGTTTTCTTTTAACCAAACTATGCTTATGTGAGAGTTTTTTAAAGCAACTAGTCTCCCAGTGTTCACTTACAGATGCATAAACATGTATGTATTGAACAAATCATCTAAATCTTTGGATGACTAAGAAAACTGTGTGTGTTTGGGAAAATTAACGCTAAGCATGTGCAAGAGTCTCTTCAACTGAAAGTCTGAAAGAATAATTGCTGTGGCATGCTTAGGAGACTGATCCCTCAACCCCTGCCATGCCAAACCCATTATCACCCCAAAGGGGATAATAACTGTCATGCCTAGTCTCAAGCACGAGTACGTTTGTTAGTGCACTGACTGATACAGAAAATAAGGTCTAGCATAAGAGATGTTTCACACTAAAATGTGCTAATGAATCAAAGCGACAGGAGAGAGTTTTAACCTTCACGGAGCCAAGGAGTTGTTTGCTAACTAGTCAAGTAGAGGAAATAACAGTCTAACAAAGAAATATTTGTACACCCAAAGAAGTAAAACAAAGCTTTCTTTCCAGTTCAGAAAAATAGCTTGACAATCATCTGCATAAGGAGGAAACATGATTAGTTTCAAGCTGAAAGCTAAAATACATATATATGCACACACATATATACACACACACATATATACACACACACACATATATACACACACACACACACATATATATATAAGTGTATATATATATATATATATATGCACCTGGGCACCTTGGAAGCCATCAAAGGAGGGGACTGGGAACAAGAGCTAACCAGTCACACCAAAAGGAGAGCTCTAGTGAATGAACTTGCTGTCATCTGTGAGCTCTTGGGTTTAGGCTCTGCTAAAGACTACCCCGAAAGGTAAAAGGCAAGTACAAAGACTGAAATTGAGACTGGCAGCAGACAGCAGTTGAACAGGGTAAGGGCAATGTTTCACAATCTATACCTCTGCTGCACACATGACACTGTACATTGGACAGCAGTGGGTACAGGCAAATTTGTAACAAGATTTCAAAGAACATTAGTAGTATTTCCAGACATTGTAAATAATAGTGAATAATACTATTTTTATTAAAAACAGATTCATGTTCAACATAGTATTGTTTTGAAACTCACATTCCCTTTCACGCACAAAAAGATGCGATTTTCCAATACCTGCTACTTTAGCATTTCACTTAACACATTCAGTACCTTCTTGTTGCTCTAGAGTTTTTTGGAGGGTTTTTTTGGTTTTTTTGTTTTTTTGTTTTTAAGAAAAAAACCCCTGGGAAACTTAGGAGCAACTATACGCGTAGCACATTAGTGACTTGCAGCAATTATATGTAGAGTATTAGTGACTCATAAACAAGCATTCAGCCCAACACATCCTGAATAGAGTACACACACAGAGCAGACCTTGTAAGTCCCAGAGGCACATTTTCTGCATATATTTTCTGTTCAAGGAACCTAACCAAAACATGGCAAGCCTAAACATAAAACTTTCACCTGGCATGAGGTAGAGAGGCACATTTATACCTTTCATATAAGAGTAAAAAATACTTTTGAAAGCAACTATAAGAAGAGATTTAGATCTCTTCTAGGAAGTCTTTCTCACCTAGAAATATTTCTAGGTGTCTTATTGGCCATATAATATTCAGAATACACTTCAGATTAAAAGACGCTACATCCTTCGATATCCTTAAAACTAGTCCAAAAATGAGTAATAAACATCAGGAATAAAATCCTGCTCTACAAAGATTACGGGATGACTAAGCCTTTTTCCACCAGGAAAGCAGACAATAGCAATTCTGTGATTCCACAAACTCCAGGCAGTTCTTCCAGCCCTTAATTTCATATTCATTCTAACACTACACACTTTGTGGTACCCCACAGATATTCTCAGTGCTTACTTCCTGCAAGTCAGTACTGTCCTCTCTACAACCACCTTGTTTTTTAGACAGATTATACAGTATGGGAAAGAATTAAAAAATTAATCTATTATTATGTGATTATGTCGTTGAAGTCTACACCAGTGTCATTTAGCTATTTCCCTTTTTAAGTTATAATTAGAGAATCTGAGGTCTTAGAGTTGCTAAGATTATAACGTTATGGCAAAAATACATAAAACAATAACAAATACAATAAAAATATATAACTTGGAATGTTTTAGCACAGTGCAAGTACATGTGCAAGAAAAATAATGTGCAACCTGTAAAGAGAGAAGAAAAGAGTAGCTCTGGAATGTAGTCCATGCCATATGAGGGATAACGGTTTCATTTTAGCGAAAGTTGAAAAATCCCAAAGCACCACCAATTCAGCAATAACTTTAAATGATCCTGTAAACAGCAATGGAGGAAAAGACCTAGATAACAGGAGGCATATTTAAGAATTGAATCCCTTCTCCCTGTAATGACAGTTGTGTTCCTGCTTTTTTTAAAAAAAACCTCTGCTATGAGTCAGGAACAAAACGAAGTAACAGTTACTTGGATATTTTCTGCTAACCAAAACCACACTTTTCAGTCTTCAAGGGATCATCTGTCCCTGAGACAACCGCTTTGCTAAGGCTAGCCCATAAGTTATTGATGTTGATGGAGGTGGGGGAGTGATTCCATTTGTGCCTGTGATGGGCAATGTAGGTTTATCAAAGAAAACAGTCAATCCCGAACACCTTTACAGACAGAATGCTCTCTGAAAACTTGACCTGGACAAGCAGAATAACTACTACAGGAACTGCTGCTTGCAGCTCAGTCTCAGTAACGGATTTGTTAATGATAATCATCTTACTCAGATGAACCTTCCATTGTGGTTTACATGTGTGGGGGATCTCTGCATTATCTGTGCTAATAAAACATTAATCAAGGGCCAAATTTACAGCAGGCACTTTATAAGTGAGGTCAACACAGGTCAGCCTCACATAATAGGAAACAACTTCAGGCTAGATCTTAACACTGTAACTGAACACCCTTGTTACTTTACCTTGGCCCCTGGGATCAAGACTGGTAGCAAAATGTTTTTTTCTGCCTCAGAACGGTGTTTCCCCTACCATAAACCCAAATACAACCATTAAAATGGTCATTACTTTGGCCTATCTTGACAATATCTATACATTTTGGAAGAAAAAAAATCTGTAATAGCTACTCTCCCCAGTCCTAAAATGTTAAAAAGATATTTATATAGCATTTTAGTTTATGTGATATATCTCAGCAATGCTCAAAAAAAACCTTCTGTTTTTCATTCAGTAGCTATCCCAATCCTGTAAAATTGATTTTCTATTGAGATCCTTACTAGCTTAACTTACTTACTAACAGAATTTCAGTTTAGAAAATGGCTTTTCTTATAATGCTCCTTAGCTAACTCATTAAGACATCTTCAAAAAATCCTTTAGGAAAAGTAAACATTGCTCTTAGTCTGCCTCAACAATCAATTCCTAATGAAGAAAATATTGATGGTTCTGAGTAGTCACTACAAGTCAAAGAGCGTGGCCTCATCACCCGCTCTGTCATTTTCCGTAAGTCCCAGTAAAATACACACATATCATTACTGACAGAACACTTAACTGAACTGGTAATATTAACAGAATTTTTTAGTATCTTCAAAGTAAAGCTCTTTCTTTCTATTTTATGAGGTAAATTGGAAATAAATGAGCAAACCAAAACCTAATTTTTGAGATAAAGGCTTATCTGACAGTTTCTGGTTAAAATCCCTTCCAAATATCAATTCCCCTCCTCCAGAGATTAGCTGAATATAAATTATAGTATCAATGTTAACCAGTGCATGAGGACAGAAAGAAAGAAAATCCACGACATGCTCATAAGTGAAATATTTAATCGTACTAAAAAGCATCCACATTCTGAAAAATGTCATAATTAATACTGAAACTAAACAAAAGTACTAAAGAATGTGAATATAAGCTCGTAAAACTCAAAGGAATTGACACACAAAGAGAACTACAATCAGGATCAATAATATAAGAAAAAGAAAAATTATTTAAATCTCAAGCCACACAACTTTCTGAAAGCTTGGACAGAAGAGCTATCAAATATTGACTTACCTTCCCTCATTGACAAGCTCAATAAAGGCAAGGCCAGCGTTCTTTTGTATAGAGTTCTGCCACTCCTGGAAAAACAAAAGAAAACTAGTTGTATGAAAAGAAGAAAAATGAGGAAAAAAACAGTCAGCTATTAAGCTATGCATTTTCTTTTCAGTTCTGGCAACTTATACCACCCTCAGCAAAACTATAAAGCACTTATCAGGCTAATTGGTAAGAAAACAACGCCAGCATGAAGAAACAACACATTATTATTCACTCAAAATTACTTATATTCTTTGCAGGGGAGAAGAAAATACAAAAACAACCTACAAATGACCACATCTTTTTCTTTCCCTATGTTATGCACTAATTTTGAAATTACTCTGATTCACACTCTGCCTTAATGAACCTTGGAAAAGCTTGAAATAACCCTTCCATACTAATGCAAGGCTCATTGTTTAGATATAGATATTTTTGGCAGCTCAAAGTTTTATTTTGCAGTTATACTGGTAATCTTCTCAAGCATCATACAGCCACCTCTTCTCCAAAAATCTACTTTATCAAAGGAACTCTGGCACACAACCAATCTAGATGACCTATCATTGTGGTTTGCTTCCCCCTTTGAAAGCTCAGGAGAAAGGAGAATTGGCCCACAAAAACACAAATCAAGATTTTTAATCCCACACTCAATAGGAACAAGTTAATAGAGCTAAAAATTAAGAGCAGCAAATGTGTGAACATTGCATTTTGGGGGAAAGGTGGAGTCATTTAGATAGAACAGGCCAAATACAACTCTTCGTTTAAATCAGTCCTAACTGTTTTTGTTTTCCTTCTACAATAACTAAAGCATTTTTCTTAATAAAAAACAATAAACAATGTTTCCATGTCAGACAGCTGCCTTAGTTTTGTATGCTTCTCCACATTAGCTTTCCTGATTTTTCAGTCTTTATAGTATGAAATAATAATCCCAGTGATCATTCACATCAGCACTTCTATCAATGTGGTTCTTCTTAAAAACCCTGTCAGCTCCAAAATAGGCAAAAAATGCAAAACTGCAAATACTTCCTAAAATCACTTTCAGATTTCTAAACGCAGGAGTTTTTAGTTTCCTTTATCAAGACAGCAGGTTCTTTGCCGCTCAGTTTTGCAAACTACATTACCTCTCTCAGTCAGTGACACAAAGGTCTGATCTCACATGTACATGCACACAAAAGTCAACAGTATGGTGTTGGTTTTTTATGATATAATTCCCTTACCCCCAAAAAAAGATTTCCAGATTTCACACACCAGAAAGGGATTACAACTCTGATCTCTCAAGGTTTTAAATGTCCCAGGCCCAACATTCTTTTATCACTTTTAAGCTGCAAGAATTACAATTTTGAAGCAGTCAGAATTAAGAATAGAATAATTGGAATTGTGGTGTATTATTCCTCATGAATTATAAATATTTCATTACTTTTTATATAACTGGTTTATATGCATTATTAGGCAAGCAACATTCTAAATATGTCAGCTATGTTCCATTTACATATTGTGACATATGACTTTTTTTTTTTTTTTGGAGGCTACAAGGGTCATTGGCTCTCACTGCTACATGCCTTAATATTTCTCCCACCATCGTTCCTCCAGCTCTCCCCTATTATCTTCTTATTGCCACCATAATGCGGCTTAAAGACACTCTGTAAGAAGGCTGAAATAGCATTGAGAAGCATTTATTTTTATTAGAAAATACCTTTTGTGTCCTAATATTTTAAACAAAATAATCTATGCCACTAATACTCAGAATTGTATTTTAATGTAAATCAAGATGTAAATATTTAACTTTGTATAATAATTAATTCTCTGTAAGCTTAAATGCGTGAAAACTCAAGAAAAGCAAAATAATTTTCTTCTATTTATGACGTCTTCCTTCTGTTGCTCTATGCTAGTAATGTATCTGTCTGCTCTTTACCAGCACTCACTACAGTACTTCAAAATTTAATTGGTGAAGATGGAGTTTGCCAAAAGTGAAAAGAAAGTGCATTTATCATGATACTTTTCAGCATTTTTCTCTACATCACAGACATCAAAGAAGGTGTTAGTCTAAACAATTTCATAAATCACAGCTGAACACACCCTAAAGCTAGTTTTAATAGTTGAAAGAAAAAACTAATGGTCATCATCTTTCATGATCCATTCAGTATTTCCCCACAGTATATGTTGCCTCTCAAACAATTACACTCGGTATGCATATTGCATTATTGTATCAACATCTTAGTTATCCATCTCCCAAAGGTATTAGGGAAAAACATGTTAAAAGCCTCAAACTCAACCACTAATGCAACTAAATAACTACAAAACACATTGCAGCACTTTCCTAAGGAAGGACTGTAAGGGAAGATCAACAAAGCTAATTATTTCATACCTGTTCCAAGCTGTACTTAATTGACCATTGTTTCCTATGGCTATAAATGTTTAGTATCTGAGAGACAATCTCCTTTTAATGCTTTTGATCAATGTACAGTGTATAGTGAAATGGGAAAAACCTAGAAGCACCAAACACTATTACAAGTGGCTACAACGAAAAATAAGCATTGCAAGAAGACAAATAAGAAATCACACTATGTTCAAATACTTCGTCTGATGTGAAAATTTCTTAGCTCATTATTATTTCACCTACTCCTTAATGGAATCTGTAAACCCTTTCATAAGCACTTTAGATACAATGCAAGTACTATATCCTTTCCTGAAATGGTGTTTTAAGCCTGATCTGAATTATAATTCCATATGGAGTAACATACTGCATTTCTCATAGCTTTAGCACAACTCTCCCAGAAGCAAAATTATATCCCAATCCTTGATAGCACCAACTTTATATCATCAGCAAGTTTCATTAACACACTCTCATTGCGTACACAAAGATCATTAAATGAAAACATTAAACAGTACTGGTCTTAAAACCACCTTTTCAGAAACTAATAATCTCCCTCCAGCTTTATATTATGAGCTAGTGTTGCTCCATTTGAGTCTTTTTTTTTTTAAATCTATTTTACAGTTTGGGGTTTGTTTATTTTTCTAATTCATCTCAACTAATGATCAGTCATATGACAGTACCAAATGCTCCACGAAAACTCATATAAATTACTACCACACTTCCTTTGTCTGGGAAATAAATCTTGGCCAAAGAAAGCAACCAAATCAGTCTAGCAAAAAAATCTCCAGTAATTTTGTGTTCCATTTGATTTTATTTTTGCTACATCTGCACGAATACTTATTTCAGTTTTCAAATATATTTAAAAGCCTTTCATACTACAGAGGTCAGCTTATGTGGTATAAATTGATCCACTTTTTTACTTTCTTAAAAATAAGCACATATGGCATTATTACACATTTTTTTAAAAAATTCTGCATTGACCTCTGCATTTTCAGGTGCCAAATCATCACTTGTTTCTTCCATTTGTTGTTGGCTCCCTACTCGTTCCTAATATCCTTGTTCAGAGGCAATCCTTAAGCAGGTTGTTATTTACCCAGACTGGCCTGAAAACCTCTTCTACATGGAGCAGCTAGTAGGAGCCAGCTTCAAAACAAACAAATTGAGGTGGTTCTTCACACAATGGATTATACACCAGCGGATCACAATCACCAAAGGATGTTGTGATGACTGAAAGTTCAACAGAATCAAGAGAGGACTGCCCAAGTTCACAAAAGGAAAATTCACTACTATTTATTCAATGTACAGAAACTACATCCAATTCAGGAAATACCTCAACTTGAAAATAACTGGAAGAATACTCATGAAAAAGTATCATATATGCTTGTCCTATTTTACTCTTCCTGTGCTTCTCTGTGTCTAAAGTCAAAGACAGGAGAGGTGGTCCCTTTATCTAACCCAATATAGCCATTCCTAAACTCTAAGCACTCAAATGCCTCAAAACTCAAACAAATGTCAAGAAAATTTTGTTGATAAATATTTTTGTTGGTTTGTGGTTTGTAGTGCTTGCATGTGTGCAGTGAATGTATATATCTTCATCTTCATACTTCAAGGAAAGAAATATAACCATATTTCAAACAATTAACCAAAAAATCTATATTCTTGAAACTGTATAAAAACATTTGCATACCTAATTCATCAACTGGACTAATTCCTAAACAAAAAAAAATATGTATTTTGACCAGAATATTCAAAAAAAATTTCCAATAGACAAAGACTGCTCTATTTTAAACCAGAAAGCTGTACTGCCACTTTTATTTATAGGTCTCATACAAGGTTATATATACACACATACATACCCCTTATTTAATTCACCTGACAAGCTTATTAAAAATCCTTTTAACAAGGTTAACATATTCCAAAACTAAGAATTATATCTAATATTTGAAATTCACATTCGTAAGTAAGAAAAAAAAAAAGATAGCAAGTTCTTTGATAATCCATCCTTCTCATAAAGCTGGTGGAGTTTCAATAATTTATTCTGATTACAAAACAAATGAGAAGGATGACTTCAGTATTGACAACTAGAATAGAGCACTAAGGAGCAGGATGGGAAAATGTGTGAACATATGACTAAGAGACATATTATATCCTAGGCTAAAGGTCAAATCTGCACGAAAAACTTGCTTATAGAGAGATATACTAATCTTTAAGTGCCTAAAGCAAACTATCAAGAACTTTTCAGCAGTGTTTGCACTTGGTGTCACCACTCTCTCAGCACCACATCTACTACAGGCTTGAACAAATGCTGCAATAAAGAACATTTAGCTAAAAATAGATTATCTCAGCTGGGTTCTTCATAATTAAAAAAAAATTTACTCCATGTTAAGCAGAACATCTGCAAACAGAAATAATTTTCAGAGAGCTGAAGCACACTATAATTATTTTAGAATACAAAGTTCCATTGAAAAATATGAAAAACCTGACATGGAATTATGGAAAATCATGCCTACAAATTCTATGCTCTGTTTTAATATCAAAATTGGCATGTAATAAGTAATGTACAAAAGAGCAAAATTATGTAAGGATGTGACATTGAAATACAAGAGTGACAAGAAAAAACATTTGGAGAAAATCTTATTCTGCATATACGCAAGCATATCTGAACCCTCAAATAAAAATAAAAAAGTAACAGAGGATCTATCAGAAATTGATTTATAAAAAATAATTTCATGAACAGAATTCTACATGTTCCTTTACATACACCAAAGTATGTCCTTGTTGCTAAATCTTGAAAATTACAGGGGAAAAAAGACAGCCTGCAAAAATATTTACTACTATCATGAGAATGCAGAACATTTTTATTGAGAGAAATCTGATCAAGTAAAAGTTTGGATTTATAGGAATTACACAATAGGATGCTACTCCATCCTAAATAATAGGTTGACTGTGAAAACTTTAATGCAGCATCAACCTAACAAAGTCAAGCTCACTAATCAATACAGAGGTTTTGATTTCAATAAGGGTGATAAAAGTTACTCTAACCCTAGCCAACTACAAGCTCTCAACAGATGATCATCATTAGGCCTCTATCAGGGTTCCACATACTCAGCCTGTACAAATGTGTCCTATTAGTGCATGGTCTGTCTGTTTGGCAACTCCACTCTTAAGACAAATGGCAGCTGCTGCCCTTCAAGGTCTGAAGTCAAGTCCTTAGGGAATCCAAAAACCCAACTGCAAAAAGCAAGGCCTGTTCATTAGAGACTGCTCCAGGGGAAACTTGCAAGGCTGCCATTAGAACTATATAAAAGAGCTAATTATTTTTATAAGACTTTAAAACTATCAAATGCACTCAGTTACAACAAAAAGTATTTACTGCTGGCATTCCATTAAAAAGATGTTGCTTTTTGTCAAAAAATCAGTTAGTGAGAGTACACAAATAAAGTCTTTGTATTAAAAATTTTAATGAGTGTTATAGAAGAAAGTTGTGTAGAAATTAACTAGATGAGATAGAAATTTTTTCAAGTGGAAGCGTATCACCAAGATTACTGAGGTGTGGAAATATTCAAATACACTTAAATACAAACTAACTAATGAACTATAAAGATAGGCTGAGATAGCGTGTGTGATTTTCTGTCCCCGAAAAGGACAAGAAATTTGAGAAACAAATGAGTTCAATGCAGCAAAACTGACTGAGAACTCATAACATTCTTCACTTCTTCCAAACCTTTACTGTTAACTAATGGCTAAAAATGCTGATGAAGTACTCTAATGTATTGATAAACCAGTTAACAAGGCACATGACCCAGCTGATACCAAACACCAAGACTGAGCAGAAAAACAGAAAGCCAAGAGTGAAGTGTTTAAGTATTTTTCCTTCAATAAGACATAGAAACAAAGGTCATAATAACGATAGTTACTTTCATAGAATGTACTCTGGGGAAGAGTTGGAATGCTATTTTTTTATTCATGATATTCACAACCACATAATTGTTTACTATTTTAAGTATGAAACAGAATCAGTTTCTTGCACTGAAATATTTTTCCAGCTGCATAGCATGACAACACTATTTGTATTGAATTCTAATGGTAAAACAGATCACTCCTACAGAACATTTATTACATGGTATTTATTACAAATCTTTAAAAAGTGCTGTATGAAATTCATTAGTGTTCTTTAATCATTTCTTGGATCAACATGCACATTAGCTTCCGACAGCCTAATTCAAAAAAGCAATTACAACCCTAGTCCTTATGTAAAACGACGACAGAAAGCAACTATGTTAAACCAGTTTAAAAGAATGAAAATGTAAAGAAAACAGATTAGGAATGATTTATATCAATGCCTAGTGCTGAAGTTAATTACAACTAACCCAATAAAATAGTGCCTTTATTATTGTACAACAAGTAATAACCTTAGACGCAGAAAACAGAACTCTTTGCTGACTTTTGCATGCTCAATTCCACAGCACACTACATTAAGAATTAAACAAGTAGTAAATAAGCCATACAGAAACATCAGTTTTTTAACTAAAAACAGAAGACTCCCCTGCTGTTTAACCATTTGGGGTATTCCATGTGAACAGAGCTTCCTATAAACTAGTATTATGTTGTTATGTGGTAAATGCCTTAAATTACCTTATAATGAGAGTTTAATTTCAACGCTTAAAGTTTGAGTTCAAGTCACAGCAAGTTTTTATAGATTCTGAAAATAAATTATACACATGTAGAGCTGGATTAATATGCATACTGAAATACCAGGCTGTTCAGTGAAACATTAAATAAAACCTCTCAGGACAATGCACTTAATGCTATGAGATTATTTTAGAAGTGACAAGACTACTGTCTTCTCTTCCACTGCAGAAATCTATCATGAAATATACAGTATTATGAAAGACATTGTACATAAAATATTACAGCACATACAATGCTTAACCATTACACACATCCACAAAATCTTGCAACAAATACTGCAGTTGTCATAATTCAGTGATACCAAATATTCTTAAAACAGAATTTTAGTAATAAAAACAACCAAAATCACTTCATCGGAATTTTCATATAAAATTATGAAAATATAACTAACCACATAAATACAATATGATGAGTAACAAATATCAAAGCACAAGCTGCCTATCATCAAAATTCCTAAATTTTTATTTTTATACTTTGTTTCAAAAAGTATGAATATGCATAAGAAAAACACTTATTACATGCCATATATACTGATCTAACGCATGACTTGATGAGTAAATTATATCCCCAGAACCAACGTTACAGAGCAACAAACTGTAGAATGGGGAAAACTGAAAGAGTAATCACTGATTTCAGGTTCTCTAACCATCAGCTGTTGTCAATACTGAGATGAAGGACCGTAGCTAGAGAAAGAATAGAAACAAATCTTGAAGACACAAAGTACCAAACAATTCCGTAAATATGTAGAAATGGGAAGCAAGAAAATAAGTTCAAGGAAGTGAGTCAGAAAAACAAAAGTGAGGAAAAGTGACAACACAAGATGAACAAAAGAAAAAGATGTGAATAATCAAGTGTCGGTGGTAGCATCATTTTTTTTCAGAATCAAAAGCAAACCGAGGAATAGCAAGAATATAAAAAGACAACTGCTTCTTGATTTCAGTACTTTATTGCTTGACAGTGAATTTGATTTTTGAGTTTTAGTAAAACCAATGCACAGGGGAAAAAAAATGTCTCCCAAGGTAGACGGCTAATTACAAGGACAAGAAAATCCCAACATCATTACTGCTGCATAGTTGCACTAGTAGCGACGGACTGAACCCACCGACAGCAACATTTATCACCACCACTAAAACAACAGCACCATTAATGTCAGATAAGCTTTAACTAAATAAATTAGCACTCTATAACATACCTGGTGAATACCATCTTGGAACTGAAAGCCCCTCTATATTACCCTTTTCCCCGAATTTAGCTTAGTTTTAACTTAAAAATCTTATAACGAATGTACACAAATAATGAATGATATTCCCACTATCGTCACACCTTTGCGTGAACAAGACTTCACTATGTAAAACACTCCCATCTTTTCACTCAAAAGACAGGATTTCCAAAGCTGTCCCTCCCTCATCATTCCTTTTGGTAATCCTCTCAACGCAGCTCTTTTCTTAAAAGATTTAGAAAAGGGGAAGCTAAGTTAAATCAAAGCAAACAAAAAGCGCCCCCCAAGCCCCAAGGCAACTAGACTACTATGTGTCTCTTCCATTGCACTCCACTTGCATACTACATTCTCTTCCTCAGCCTGCATCTGCCTCCTCCATTTAAACTATTCAGACAATTCTTCCAAAATTACATGACACCCAACATCACAGGGCTCTATTCTCACCTGCCTCTATGTGCTCCTACAACAAACATGATAAATAATAATTTGCTCCTCCCAGTACAAATCCTCATGTGCACTTACCTAGTGAATTGCTTAAAAACACAAACATATCTGTTTAGGTAGAAATAAACATCTTTAAATATTCAGAGGCCCCTGGATTTAGATTCTCCTGAATTAAATTGGACTCAAAACTAGGATCCTAAACTGCTGGTTGCATAATCTGAATTATGAGGTTGAAAAACCTCATAACCTTAAACAAGTTGTCTCAAAACATTTATAGAAAGATTAGTAAGTTAAGACCACCTCTGACAGAGACAGATGTTATCCCAGTTCCACAGACACTTAGAAAGGTACAGATGAGTTAGAAATACGACCAAAGGTTAATATATATATATGTACATATATACACACATTTAAAACACAAACTTAACAGTGCCACTACACATGACTTCTCCTGTCATAAATTTCAGTAAACAGCAGTGCTCCCTGTATCTTGATTTCATTAAACAGTCTTGCTTGGAAACAAAAAGAGAGAAATGACTTAGTCTATGAGAATGAACAAAAATATTCATGTATTTGTAATGAGTGTAAAATCACAGGCAAGCGTTGCCATTCTCTGAACTTTCCATAATCTCATATCCCTCTCCTCCACTAAACCTCTTTCCATAGTCTCAAATTAAACAGACCAGCTGTAAAACAGCAGGGTGTCAAATTAAAGCACACTTTATTTTCAGAGGTCTCTACACTTCGAGGCTGACTTCCTGTCAGGAAGAGTCCCATTTCAGTGCAGAGCCCAATCAGCAGGGAGCTCACAGAATTAAGTGCCAGTTGATATTACTTTGTTTTGCATTTACCACCCATGAGAATATTGTTCAAAGCTCTAGTTATAAAGTCAGCATGGTATCATCCTTCTGACTAGACTGCCAAGCCACAGGGTGTGCTCTCACTGCACAAAACTCACCTTAAATGGTGGTAGTTTTTTAAGTCCTAGCGTGCTGGTGAAGCAACAGGATGCCTTTTTTCTTCAGAGTGTCTTGCTTCTGTAGCTAAATTATGTTCCCTTAGTACTGAACATCTGCAGCAGTGAACACTCATGGAAATGAAGTTGTCCTGTTCCCCCATCACACCCCCAAGCTTCGCATTTATGTTAGGTAGTTCACTCTCCTCCTCAAACATATTAATTTATTCATTAATCATACAAATTCTCAGCAACTCAGTTTTAAATTTTAAAGGCTAATATTTTTCAGTGTAGTGGACATGTTTTGCATTAAGGAGATACAAACACCACCTCCTAGATCCCTGACCAAATTCAAGCAAATTTGACTTGGTAAAAGAAATTTTCTTAGTAAGAGTCCACAATACCTGAAAAGCCTATAATACAACTGATAAAGAATTTATTTCAGGAACCAAGAAGAAAAGAAGGAAAAAAAAATCACTTATTTTTTCCCCCAGAACCTTCCTATAGGCAACATTTGTGCTTTACTAAGATGACCTTAGTAAAGTTCATCTCTCTCTCCACGTGGTATGGCAAATAATTTTCTAAAAGGATTTTTGGTTTTTTTAACCCTATATTTTCTCCATTCCTCTACCCAAAGTCTGAAAGTCATGCTGACTTCAAGTGTATTGTCCTTTTAAGAGAAACAATGCTTAACATCCACATCAAAATATTATTGCCTTACTATGCATATGCATTTAGAACTGTGTTTTCTCAGTCTAATACACAGCACCATCCCAACTTCTTTATACACACACATACATATATGTAGATCTTTTTTTGTTCAAAACCACAAAGTTTACAACTACTTTCCAGACAACAGCTGTATAGTATCAAACAGAAAACACTAATTCTTTCACAGCACACTATTATTCTCAGTTTGCAGCTTGATATACCCGCTTGGTGTATCAGCTATACCTGCTTTTATTGAACACATCAAAATAAAATTGCTGAAAATTGCACAGGGCACTTTTGATGGGTCAAAGTAGGCCTAGCTAAAACAAGTTTTATTTGGAAACCACTTCTCTCTGCTTTTGAGGATCATTTATTTTTAATATGCAAAAACATCAACTCCATTTAATAAAAGTACTAAAATTATTAGATATTCTTCCAGTTCTCTCATACTTGAATTTAACATTCACGGGTTTTGCCCACCTTAAAATTCTATGTTATACATCTCATCTCCAAACTGGGGTGTGAGCAAGCCTTTAAAATATCACCCTAGACTATGAACTGTGGTAAGATATAAGCAGCTAAACCCAGAGCAGTAGCTCACACGTTCTAGCTACAGTGACCAGTCGTAATCATAATATAGCCGTAAAGTGCTCATTGTATCATTAAGCCAAGCACAGGGCACTTGTTATTCATGAAGTATTGATAAATCATTCCCAGTACATCTAACTTCCATACTCAAAGCAATAGCAAGGGTTAAATTATACAGTTCATTAATTTTTACTTCTGAGCAAACTGTCAACATACACCCACTTCATGGACTTCTGAATGAAATCATATTCTACCAGAATTTATTTTTAAAAAGTTTAGCCAGTGACGGACACACGTTTTAAACTCCCTATCTGTAGACCATGCTAAGAGTAAACATACCACATTATTCCTGAAGCCAAAAATTGCACCTAAGATAAATGACAGTTCAAACATATCTTAGCTCTAACAAACTAAAAATGGATCTGAGAAGAAATGTGAAACTTAGTGATTATGAAAATTTCCTTGCAAGAAACTCCTATATAAACATATTAGAGCAGATCTCCAAACAATTCCACAGAACGCAACAGGTTAAATATCACAGGTTATTATAGATAATGTTTGAAACAATTTAGAAAGCAACAGAAAATCAAAGTAGGAGTGAACTTCCAAGTAACAGACAATTTTACACTATCCTGGAGTTTCACACAGAATGTATTTCTGTAGTCTAGTTCTGAAGGCATAAAGTCTACTTGATACTGCCTAAGACACAAAAAAGATTATTTTTTATATATATATATACACATATATATTTATTTATATATATATATTTATATATATATACACACACAGCACACTAATTTCAAATGTAATTTTGTCATATCCCAGTTCAGAAAAAAGGTTTTTCAAGCTGTTTCCTTATATTTCAATCTTATCAGAACCACATTTCAGACAGTTATCTACCAAACTGATCTCCAGTTTCACACACTTATAAGGTATAACATAGTTCAATGAAGTGAGTAGCAACATACCCTCAGTATAAGTTATCTATTCATAATTATTCCAAGTACTCTAACCAGTGACTTATACCAGAGCATGAAAGTTGTCAATAGATATTTTCAGTGCTCAAAATGAGATCCTCGGAGGTGGAGGAAATTTGTCCAGAACCATTTTATGAAACCTCCCACTAAGGAAGGAAAGAAGCTAAACGATGTGTAAAAAACAGATATATAAAGTGTCATGGAGAATCCAAAGGTTCTAGAGAGTTAGATTTGATATTTTAACTTTATTTTGTTAGAAGGACACTTATTGACAGAATAGTGTCTAAACTTGCAAACAAATGACTGTGTTTAAGGAGACTGGATTCCACAGCTGCTGCCCTCCTGCACATCCCAAGCCTTTCAGTTTCTCCAGAGGAAATCTTACTGGATCACTGCTCAAGCAGTTCACTGCATTAATATCAAGTGCCTTCCAATGCAGGAGAATGCACATTTGTGCATTCCTCCCTGCGATGCTACAGAAAAGAACTGAAGTCTTCATACATCATATCCAAACAAGGAGACTGCAGCTGAGGAATACACAGATGAATCACAATGTTGCTTTTACAGACTGAAGGAGCTTACTTTCTTCCAAAGCTGGAGTCTTCCGCATGCTAGGTGAATGCCCTTAAGCCTTTGGACTACTAGCTACTCTGAAAGGATCTGTTCAACTGTTTCCTCTGGCAGATTATTATCCTTACTGATAATAAATATTACCTGGAACATTAATTGAAACTTAAGTCTCCTCTACCCCAGGACAGCACTTTGATAACACAGCCATTGGCTATTCTGGGATCAGTCTTCCGCCCTCCCTCGCTTTGACCAGTCTCTATCCTGCAGAACTAAATCATTGTAGATGAAAATACATATTACAAGGGAAAAAACAATAGCAACAACAGTTTTTGAAGAGGAATAGTTTATAATGTAAAATCACTTCACTGAAAATATCTTGATACAGTTCTAACGTACAGCTCAGCAAACATTTTCTGACTACTTTCCATCCAATAGTATCCTAAAGAATGGGATAAGAATCTTCCAATTTGTACAGCAATTACACTGGCCATGTGATATTTGTCATAAAATAGCAGTAGGAACATTCCTACTACTGTCCACGTAGCATTTAATAACATGTTTGGCAATCTCAAATTTTCAAATGTTACCACTTGCTCTCTATTATTAATATGCCTAGCTCCACTTGGTATGAAATAGGCCTGAGGTGGCTTCAGAATCTAAAAAATCTGTAGCAGAATAAGATGACCCTAAATGCTCTACTTCCTTCCACAGCCAGGCCATCTCTACAGAAAGCTAGGTTGGAAGATACTCCTCAAATCATTCTCAAAATAGCACAAGCCAATTAATATGAACTCTTTGGCGCAATCATGCATGAAGTATTTTTCTGCGCATCTCAATAGAGTATCTTTATCCTGAACTGGAAACTTGGAATACATCTTAACACTGCAAAGCAAGTTAGAAATAGAAAGCAAAAACCTATAAGCACGATTTATCCAACATCTTCCCCTCAACTTACCAATTTAGTTAGACTTCAGGAAGTCCTTTTCTTCTGGTTTTGTTAAGGTCTAAAACTCTTTCATTTGCCTAATAAAGTTATGTTTTTTATCCATTTTATCATGGGAGCAATATATTACTGAAGTTCCTTTTTATTCCAAAACAGCTACATACAGTAAAAATCCTACCAGCAGAAATTCACACTCTATAAATGATAAAGCTTCCAATTCCTGACACATGTAGGTATTCTGAAATGTGAAAATACAGTATTTCTTTCTAACCAGAATTATGCTATCCAGTAAGCTATAGAGAACAAAATGGAAAGATACAGCCATACTGGTTCAAAGAACAGAATTAACTGCTATAGATTCTAAATGGCCTTAAAAAGAAATTAGAACACACACTGAAAATGGTATAAAGACATTTGGCAGTTAAAAAAAAAACCACAAAATTTGACTTCTGTATCAAAACATATGAAGTTATTAGATCATGGATCTAAAAGATCCCTTTTAAATTCATTTTCAGCTACTAGAACACAAAATAATTACACGGAAAAATATTTTCTTGATTTAAAATGTCATAATGTAAGAGGTGAGGCATATATAAAACATACCAAACTGCATCTATTCTCTTCATATCTAAACCAGGATACTGCTAGAGTTTCAGTGCTTTCGGTGATCTCAGCTGCCATGGTATCATAGTGGCATAGCTCTTTAGATAACCTAGATCCAATTCAATTAAAACTTCAGAGTGATGGCTATAGTTATCCATCACATCAAATTGCATTTTAAAGTAAATGAGGAGCCAGTGCAAATCAGAGAGCATCAGTATAATGTGTTCTCTCTGCAAGTAACAAACTGAAAAACAGCCATCTTCTGCATCAGCTAAAACCTCCAAGTAATTTGAACACTTACCACATCTTAGAACACTCTGAGATTAACAGAATATGAATACAGGTAACAAATGTGGTTTACTGATATAAAGCTTGCTTTTGAGCGTAGGACACACAGACGAGTCAAGAGACTCTTACAGATGTTTAACTCCTGGGGGAGTGAGGCAAAAAGTGGGCTGTTAAGCAACATCTTAGCTACCATGACATTTGTCATTCTTGAGGGAAATATACTATCATATTGTTGTTCACGGGTGCATGATTGCATGACACATGTTGGTATTGTTTTAATAAAGCCTCCTTGTCAGAGTAAGAGAGATGTTTTGGCTAAGACACTGTTCATGCTGAAGATGCATATGGCTTCTTCATGAGCAGCAGAATCTGTTGGTGAAGGAAATGATGATTTAGTAGCATATAAAAGATAACATTAAAGGAAAACCTTTCTTAACTTTTGCAAACATCTCACCATTAAGACAGTGACAACTGGTTTGGTGAGTTGAGTTAAACAAAAAGAGAAGAGGATTGAACACCTACAAGTTTAGAGACAGACCAGCTTTCACAATACAATTTGTTCTGCTCTAACGCTACTGATCAGCCTCTTTTACCATCTTCTACTGTATTTTTTAGATAGACACACATGTTCTGCTTTAGGTCATGTATTCTTCTCCAAAAATAATGCCCAAAACTATGAGCACGACACATGATACATTCAGCTGTAACCATATTCCACTGGGCCATACAAGCAAACACTCTCACTTGCACCCAAAAAATTCTGGGGGGAGCAGGGTTTATGCTTTCTTCTTCCTTCTCCTCATGAAAGATACACTTTATTAAGGTCCAATATAAATCTAATAGCTACTGCTATGTAGTTGTACTGCAATATATCATATTAATATTTATTAAAACATTGGTCTTTGTTTTATCAGTCCCATCACCTACCAGGGACGTGTCCTTATACCCTTGAAAGGAAAAGGGGCAAAGGAAGGAGAAACCAGAGAGCCTGTGGACGTTTACACATCACTGTGAGTGTGTGTGTGTGTGCATGCACGCAAGTGTGTGTGCGTGAGACAAAAGTTGCTACAGTATTCATTAATTTTTAATTACAGGACTTTATAAAGGTTGGGGGGCTTTCCACCAATTTTAGAAAATTATACAAAAGCTGTACAGTATTTCAGTCAGTTAGCATAAGTTTATTTTATGGTCTGCAAAATTTAGATGTAGTAGAAAAAAGCTCTTAAGTCAAAGATGAATTTGACAAGGAGAACCTAATTAGTTCTTTTATGCATATCCCAGTGACAATTCAGTTGATTTACTAGAGAGAGAAGGATACAGAATTTTTCAAGTGCTGCAAACACTGAACATTCAAAAGCATCAGAAAAATATGGAACTATTTCACTTATTTCTGTACTCTTTTCACCTTGGAGATACAATAACAGGACACGTGGTTCATTTATGTGGACAATGGATAAATGTTTTTAAAAACTTAAGAGATACGGAAGAGGACAGTTTTTCCTACTTCATTAAAATATTTCAAAGAAATATCTGACAAATCAGAGGATGCACAACAGCGTATTTACTTTATGTATAAACATGCACAGACTCATACATGCTCCTTGGAGTTTTAGGCATAGAATGAGAGTTACTTTAGATGAAAATGCTACATTCAGGGATGATATCATAGTTTCAGCATGCAGAAATCTTGTCTCACAATAGTATGTGCATCTTTAATATCCTGTCGTCACTCATTTAAAAGGGATATTAGACACAGGACTTCACTCTTTTGGCTGGTTTAATTACCCTGACAGGATGCCAGGCCAGACTAGATGGTGCTTCCAGGTTCAGTGTACTGTATGCGTTTCTGATAAATGGGAAAAGAATAGATGACCTGGCAGAAGGCTCAGACAATAACATGTGATTTACAGGACATGAATGCAGCTACTATAAGATTTATCTGACAGCCTTCTCCGATAGTGGACTGTTGAGTATCCGATGGAATGATTTCTAGTCTGGAAAGTCTGCTACTGAGTAGCCATACACATTATTTATTTATTAGATGTTTTGGGTTGAAACCATTTTTAAATGATGCACTTCACAATGCTCAGCCATAAATTTAGTTTTAAACCCTAGAAGGGAGGTAGTGTTATTGGAATGTGTGTCAGACTGAATTAGGATGAGCAACACAACGCTTTTATAAAGTGGCCTTGAATGCAACGTCGATTCTTTCAAAAATGATATTAATGTCAAATAAGCAGGAACACTTTGCGGTAATATTAAATGAAGGATTTCTTTATGTTTTGATAGATTTATATAAACATAAGTATACACACAGACACACACGTCTCAAAATGTAGCATGTCTATCAAAACACGATGGTTTTTGACTTAGATACAGAAAAAAAGCTTTTTCTAACTACTTGTTTCTCTTTTTACCTTGTGTAAAACATTAAGCAATGTATTAAAATATAAATACAAAACTAAAACACAAAACCAATGGAATTTTCCATATGCCCGAATAACTTTAAAAGAAAAAATAAAAGGGAAGAAAAAATATTAACCCAGATGTCAGTTTCATAGAAAGATATTCTTTGCTTATTCTTCACCTGAGAAATAGTTTTCTTATTTTAGAGAAAAAACATTGATATGTGAGATATTGGTATTACATTTTGCACTTCTGAGAAAGAAAAAAAAGTTCTCATCACAAATCCAAATCCATATCTTTTCGAAAAAGAGCTAAGTGCTTACAACACCATGCAATATTTAAAACAAATTTTCAGAAAAAGGTTAGCATAAAAAACACTGAAGATATTAATCACAGCAGTCTTTTAATTTTGTAAAAAGATGGCTGAAAAATTTGTGATGTTTTAAATCAAATTTGCAGATACTTACTTTATAACTATGCCACATTATTTATGTGATTAAAAACTAGTTTTTGACCTGATCTTTTGATCTTTGGCACTCCATCCTCTCCATCTCCTCTTAAAAATTAATTAAAATTTTAGCAAAAGGATATCACTTCACTTCCTACCCTATCTTGGGCAAACCTCCCCCCCCCCCCACAACAACAACAACAAAATCAATCAAGCTCAACCCCATCTCCTCCCAGTATCTGTAAAATGTCGGCTTGAAATTCAATTTCATATCTCTCAAGCTTTCATGTAGCAAAAGACAGTTCACTTCTTAACAAAATAAATCACTTCTGTGATTGCCATGCTGACCTCTTTGAATTAGGAAAATTCAAAGTGAAAAATGTAATTATCACCCCAGAACAATCTGTATACATCTGGAGCTAATTTTAGATTCATTTCTCACATCATTTTTCATATTCTGCCAAAAACTACAGCTGCTGTGTAACTTTAAAAAGATTCTGTGGTCTTCATGACTTTATTGGTTTATTTCTAGTACTTTATAAAGAACAACCTCAGTTTTTGTAACTAGGACTGCTAAGCAATCACTATTTGATTAGACTAGCATTAAGTGGCACTATGACACATATGACAAATAGATGCATTAGAGCACGTCATTTATTCCTTATCCTTTCCACTTCCCACAACCACACATGTGATGTACAGTACAGAGCACAATGTGATCTTAAAAAAAGATTAGATTTCCCTACCAGAAAAGAACAAGCCAACCACTAACTATTGAAACAAGCAGTGAGGATACATGAAACTAATTTTAAATATGGTAATACCAAGCTGTTAGACACATACTTAGTACTTAAATCGGTGTTACTCTAACACATTAATGAATGAATATTAACAATTTTATATGGATTTCTTGGTAGCAAGATATTTTTAAGTTTAAATCAGTGTTAAATTCATATTCTAGAAGCCATAAATAACGTCCACTTACAGTCTCAGAATATGCAAATTAACCACCTCTAAATTCCAAAAGTTCCCTGGGAAACATTAAGTTCCTCTCAGGGTGAATATATATTTTCTGAGAAAGATGGAGAACTAGATGAGCAGAGTTCTGAATACATTCATGAATAATAAGCTCACTGGAAAACATAACTACTCTTCACTAGTTCATTGTAAAATCCATTAGGTGTAATCTCCAGAAGTAATTGTTCTTATTGCACTTTATTGACAATGCAGACTATCGATTTTTCACACCTTCTATGATTCTTTCATTTGTATTCATGAAATGTCTATCAGCACAGTCTAAATAAATTTGGCAATATAGGCACTAAAATGAATAAATCGATGTGAAGAAACATTAATTTTGCATTATCCTTATTCGTCAGGCAAGCAAACCATAAGGGCTGTAAATGAAGGTCAAAGGTTTTGAAATGGGTCAGAACCCTTGACCTCTAGACCAATACCATTCCCATTAAAAAAGGCTATTTTAAAGTTTTAAGTAGGGGAATTTACTACCAGAAAAGTATCATTTTTAAGGCACCAAAAGAAAGGCTCAATAAAAACATTCTTCTATTTAATTATACAAGAGAAAACAAGAAAACCAAAACACTTGATACTGTGGATGCAATTCTTTCACTACAATTTTAAGAAAGTTCCTTCAGTTCTGGCTCTTCTCTAACCACAGGGATGGGCAGTTCTTAGGTTTTTAAATATTTAAAATCGCTTTGCATTTAGGAATGTAGAAAGCCCCACACTGCTGACAACCAGGGTTGCTTGCTTACGTTTTTCTCAAATTCTTAGTACTTGTCAAATCAATTAAGAATGACAGGGTTTCAAAAGTATTTATCACTCATTTTATAACCTCTACACGAAAGAAAAAATTCCCCTCATCCCAGAGGATTCAGCATGCCAAGGTGCAGAAATCAATCTGTTTCCATAACCTTAATATTTTATTGATCTTATTTTCTCTTACAAAAATGACAGCATAGAATTACTTAAGCACATCAAGATCAAGGTTATGTAAATGCTATACAGTAAGGTAACATAAAACCCTCGCTGTCTTCTCTCTCTCTTACTGAGTAGTCAAAACTACTATTAAAAAAAACCACTTAAAAAAAAAAAAAAGTCCTTGCATATAATCTTTTTACATAATCATTACACATAATCTTAAAGCAGTGCATTTTAACTGTAATTTCTATTTTGCCCAATGACAGCAATTTCAGATAATACTGGTTGCTTAAACCTCACCTGAGAGCAAAGAAGCATCACCAACTCCACAACTGAACTACTGGATTTCATGCACACAAGACCTACAAAAGGAAAAAAGTATTATACCTAAGTGCATACTTATATGTTATCAATTGTTAACACAAAATATTTTAAACCGCAATAGATTTTATCTGCAACATCTTGACAATCAAGGAAAGAAGAAACTTTCATACCATTTACAGTTCAATTTTGTACTTTATCAGCACAAAATAAAAGCATGTGAGAAGAAGATCATAAATTCAATACCTTGCATCTAAAGATGCAGCTAGCAGTAAAACATCACCTCCATTATTCACAGTTTCATAAATGTTTGCGTTTCAGAATGCTGAAAAGTGTGGTTAACATATGTTATATTAATCCACTATATCTACATTTTGTTATTTCTTGAAAGATTGGGTCATTATATATGCAGAGAAGGGAAATGGCTTTATGACCTTTGCTTTCTCCACTGCACGTTCTCCTTTCAGCCCCCAGCTATCAATCAAGTTTCCATTTTGTTTCATGGCAGCAGACATCCCAAACACTCTTATTAGTACTTTGACCCTTAACCCTGCACTAAACCTTAGCAGAAGTGCAAGCAGTAACCCATTACATATTCTCAATTGTTTATAAACTAATTTGACTATTATTATTATTTGTAATTTGCATTTTGTTTTGGGTTTCTCTATAAAATATCTAATCTCTTTGTTAGGCTGAAAAATTAGTAACAGTCCAAATACTGCCAATTATTTTCCTGTATTTTGTCATCCAATTTGTGAAATACTCATCTCTGTACATAACCTATATCATACTCAATGTACTTTGAAACCAGATTATCTTTTCATTATTTTTAGACAAGAAATATGTAACTAAATAGAATACTTACTTCCCTGGCAAATAAAGCTTTCAGAAAAATCTCTTTTCTGTTATTTTTTTAAACGAATGAAACAAATTTGTTCACAAGGTAGTTTCCATTAAAATGTTTATCAGGTAAAGTGATGCCCACATGTATAATCAAAAGTAGAATACCATCCTTTTCAGTCTTACAGAAGACATTAATTGTGTCAATTTTTCTTTCCATTAAAGCACAAAGAGGGGCAAGCAAGTTATATTCCTACAATAAATAATTTTAATTTCAGTGGAGCTTAGTGAAGTCTTTCATCAACAGTCATCAGTATGTTGACTTAGGGTCTGATACTTCACGTTTCTGACAACACTGACCATACATTCAGCGCTACATACAGGGTGCCTATTCTAATCCATGGAACAAGTGATTTCAAAAATCTTAAAAAACATTCATTCCCCATGAAGCAACTACATCTATTAGTACAGATATTGTTCGTGTGCCAATGGCCACCTTATGTCAAGCAAACATGAGCTTCGCACATGGGGATACTGGAAGTTGCAACAGGGTCAGGGCCTAACTCAATTCACTGTTATAACTAGATGACACCTGCAATTTTCACTCTAAAAATCAGTGGTTTATATGATAACCAAAATTAAGAAAAATCTGTAAAACTGGCATTCACTGCTAAATTCACACTATTCCAACAAGCACAGCTTTTAAAACTGAGGCCACTAATGTCTGCATTACATACCTAAGCCTTAACAGAAAATTAAAAAAAAAAAAAACCACATCAGTAGAAAGAAGAAAACTACATCTCAGTCATCTTAAGCCAACACCAGGAAGAGCATGATCATTGTTGTGCACTTGAATCTTCATCTTCTCAGGAGTACCAGAGAATACATTCTGAAGGTATTGAGAAGGATTTCTCTTACCTGCCTTACTGCACTCCAAATGGAAACCAGCAAGACAGAAGCAGATTCATATGCCCCTGCTGACACACTTCCCAAGGAACCCACTGTTAAAATATCACAGTCAAAATACACAGTCTGTGTACTTACTTCACTATACTAAACTTTGTGTCAGTGTTGATCCTGTCACTGAGAAAATACTGTCAAAGTTTTCTTTTCGAATTTCACATGGTATATTTCATACATCAGTTTCTATGAGATAATTCCCTGGAGGAGTTGGAAAACTAAGGAAAAGGCAACAGCAGTTGGCCCCACATAATGAGATGGTGGAAACTATCAGGAGAGAGGGAAGCAAAGAGGTAGCACAGGCAGACAGAAGAACGGCAAAGATGAGGAGGCAATGGCAATGATCCCAGCAGAGAAGTAAGGCAGAAGGAACAGGAGACAGTGAAATCCAGTGGACAGCACTGAGACGGAGAAGCAAGAAGAAAGCTTCTAGGTTGAAGGCAGCATTAAAAATAGACATTGAGTCTCCAAGGTAAAACAAAACCAAAAAAAATTTTTTAATGGAAACTTACTTGTACCTTCTATCAGCAACTCCTGCCCATGACTGCCCAAAAGAGTCCGAGAAAGAAAGGGAGCAAAATCCACAAAAATCTCTCTCAGAAGTGGAGCAGCTTTTTCCAAAGCATGTTCAAGTCTATCTGTAATACTAACAAAAAGATGCATATGATTAACAAAATTAGAAGGACATTGCTGAAATTCTGTAGAAGGGAGAATAGTTTCTGGCAATGCTGCTTGAGATGTACAGTCAGGAATCAACCCCTCTTCAATGTTATTTTCCCAAATTCTGTGGAAGGATCAAGACGCAGCAACTCAGAAATCAACATACAGTATATTGCAGCTCTATTAGGTATTGATAATAAACAAAACAACATTCTTAAGTGAATATTTTATTATAATGTGGATTGTAATATCAACTGTATCATTAAAAAAGTAAACAGCATCACAGCTGTCCAGATGTTCAACTGAAAAAGTTACCTCATATTTGAAGCAGAATCCTCAGGCACTGAAGAAACTGCAGGAACAGACGGCAATTTTGAATTAGATGATCCCCTCCCTGCAAGACAAAGTAATAAACAAACTCATTACATAAGAAAACATGCCAAATGTTAGACAATTGGACCAGAAAAAGAACCTCAAGCTCAATTTCTGAGAAGTCGTTGTCAACTGTATGAGAGATTAGGCAAACCCTTTCACTTCTTTATACCTTTTTTAGCCATAAAACTCCTACCTATTTACTTTCATATTTACCAGGTGTGCCACAACAACCTGTTTTAATTGTGTTCTAACACAAATATAAAATAATTAAAGGAAGCCTTGCAGGCTGCATTGCGAATGAAGTCAGATTGAACTGCAGTTATATCTTCTGGCCTTATAGGCTATGATTCTTTCCAAGTAAATTTAACACTTACAATCTTAAACACTAAGTACACACAGGTGTGCCATACTGAAACATAATACCTTTCTTACTTGATACTCCTGTACTTTAATACTAATGTAAAGTCAAGGGAACATTTTAAAACATCTTTTTTGGTTACTAGAAGTACTCATCCAATTTTAAGTAGCTTAAACAGAAAACCCCAAATTAAAACACATCAGTATCAAAATGATGCAGTATGCATAACCAGTGAGTATCTTTCAACAGCCTGGTTTACATTTTTGCCACACAGGGACTCTGACAAAGACAGCTATGATCATATTCTCCATTGCACTGTCAGCATCATTAACATGATGGCAGTGGTATAACCTCACTTACGAGTTATTAACTTGGCCACATCAATTATTCAAAGGTTGATAGGGAAGACTGGGTCACTTATGTATCCCAGGCTTACAAAAACATACAGAAATGTAATTGTGTTATGTCAAATTGACACTATGTTGCTCTCATCAACAGGGTGGGAATCTGTAAATATGTAAATAGTAAACTCTGCTATTAAGTATACAAAGGGAAATACAACCTCCTACTGCAGTAGGAGTTGGTATTAGCAATGATGAGGAGTGAGTAGGCAAGACAGCCAGAGATTTCACAGATATTTGCTGCCAGGGTAAGAATGGTGAAACTCACAAATCTTATATTGCATTCCAAACTATAGAAGGGAATGAATCTTAGCAGACAGATTTCTGTGCATTTCCCAAGAGCATGATTGCTTCGGGGCCATCTGCAATCCTATCTCTTCCCAGTCTAAGGCCCTGTCCTACTCTTTCCTCTCACCTCGCCAGTCTCAGATTCCCATGCTGCTTGAGAAAGAAAAAAAAAAGGGGGGGGGGGCATAAAAAAGGCAGGAAAGAAAAGGATTTAATCATCTCGGTTCTCATACCCACCTTAGCAAAGACCTTCCCCAGAACTACAAATATAGGAAAAATTCCTGACCATCCCAGACTTTGGAGTGAGTTCACTGAAATGCAACCTTTGTGGAAATAAGCTGCAAAGACCTTGAAAGTGTCTACCAAAATGTGTCAACTGCAACTTTTCAAAGGCTTTCTACTTGACTGAAGTGGGATAGATTTGTAAAAAGATGGTAAAGGACAGATCCCTGACACTAAGGTTATTTCTCCTGCCAAATTTCAAACTTCTACTCTAAACAGTACACAGAGTTTCAAACTTCTACTCTGAATAGTACACAGAGTTTGCCAAAACAATATATTTTTTGAATATGGGAAAATATATTTTTCTCAAATCTTATTTCAAAGACAGAAGAAGCACCTTTCTGAAATTAATGATTTAAACCAATGCAGTCAAAATGGTGAGAAGTTTTGCCTTTTTTTTCCCCCTCATTGGATAGAGATGTTTTTGTGCAAACAATTCATTTATGCTTTCCATAAATCTACTGTGAAGCTCTTATTTTGACTTCTGCATGGGATAACACAAAAAAGATATTAAGGTCAGAAAGAAATATGGATGGACAATACAAAACAAGTGGCAAGAAAATGAGGAACAAAGCATTATCTCAGAGCAAGGAAGAATCTGCATCTTCTGTGTATTCTTTCTTAAATAATTTAGTCTTACATAATGAAGGCAAATTAAAGATACATTTCTGAAAATTCCTAGGGTGATAGCTAGATTCTGTAAATAGTCTGAATATTAACTTTTAAATTGCTTTTCTTCTGACAGCAAGTATTCATAGATATAACTCCATTTCTTTAAGATCTAGTTTCATAGTCAAACCACCTAAAAGCATTTTTGGTATTTCCAAATGAAAAGCAGTCAAATGCTTTGTTGAAAATTAGAACAGAATCTCGTTTATAGAGAAACAAAACAAAGCCCACTGGAAACAATGAGTTACATGATTTGGAGGTTTCAAAGACTCAAGTTTTTTGTAGGATACTTGATGGCTACTGACATTCATTTTTTTGACAAACATGCATTCACCCCTAAATATGCATAATATCTCTTCCCACTGCCTGTTGGATTAAGCCTTTAAAATGATCAATCCATTTTCATAATAACTTCTATATTTAAATAATTTCACTAGAATTCTCAGCTTTCTACCTAAAGCCCAGCATTCATATTTTTATTAAACAAGTTCCTCTAGCTAATTTGAAAATATTCTTAAGTCCACAGGCCCACGAATGCATACATCGCCCACGTGATAAAATCTGCACATACTGATGTGGATAGCTCAACAGAATAGAACACTGAAATTGCATCCAAAGCCTCCAAATTAAAGAAAGCCCCCTCAACATGTAGAATGAACATGCAGAAAATCTTGTTATACAAACGCATGCATGCTTTTTACTACATATAAGATCTGTGACAGGTAATCTACCAGTTATTGGGTATGTTAGAAGGTCAAAAATACATGCAACTAAAAACCCACCATATCAAATGCATAGTAGAATCAAGAATCATTTCATCAGTAAAAAGTAAGGCTTCCACAGTGCAGCACAGTGGTAGGCATTTTAAGATTAAATGAGAAGAAAATAATTCAATGTAATTTTTAGGCCATAGGTAAAACATTTGATGGAAAAATTAGGGAAAAAAAAATCAGGGGAGACATCTGTTAGGATAATGAAGGGGCACAAAACCCACTGTGAGGCTAATAAAAGGATATGTGGTTAGTCCTGGGTAATCATAACTTTTTTTTTTTTCATTTTTTTTAAACACAATAGCAGCACTAGTAAAAACGGTGAGGGGAAAGGACATTAGTGACAACACAGATAACGATGTGACTTTTTCTTCTAGAAATTAAAATACATTGTGCATAACAAAGAGACTAGATATAAATGTAAAAACACTAAAGTTTTAAGTTAAAATCAACTTTTCAATATAGAAATAGCAGAAAAAGCACTGATAATTTGAGTTTGACAACAGCATAGGACAGATACCTCTATAAACTGATATTCTATTTGAAGATTATGTAAGGGTATTTATGACAAATTTCTTCATGCTTGTCATCATTTAAGTCCACATTCCAAACTCAGATATGTTTCATCAAAAAGGGTGAATCTCAGATTTATCACAGCTGAGAAATACATGGTTTTTTAGATGGGATTAATGTGCATACTGATTTTTGCATTCAAATTGTTTTGTGAAGTACTTATTTGACTTTAACTCAAAAGTGTCTTTTATTCTTTTTTGTTTTTGTATTTAGTAAAAAAAAAAAAAAAAGAAGAAGAAGAAAAAGAAAAAAAAGAAAAAATCAGTAGCTTATTTTCATCCACAACACACATGTGGGTAAGTGCAGTAGCTACTTCAAACATGTGGAACTAAACTGACTTATCTCTTCCTTATCCTTTCACTGATAAACTGGCTCCTTCAAACTGACAGTTTTACAGACATTTGCAAGAACATAAAAGAAAATGCAAATAGATCATCTGTCTAGCACCCTTCCAGTGAAAGCTTATTGTTTATTCAAGGTCCCCAAGGGTCTAAACAAATAATGTCTCTAGCAATAAAATATTATTAAAGAAACTCCTTCTGTAAGACCCTTATGCTTTTGCATATATATTTATACAATATGCACAGGCAAGACACATGCAGTGCATGCTAGACTGTATTTTGGGAGGATGGAGACAAGGTAGAAACAAAGAGCTGAATTAAATAACTGTAGCTGTTTAATTCTGTACAACAAACCTAACATACAAAAATGCACTGATGCCCTTTATGAAAGGAGTATCTGGTAAAATAATGAGCTCATTCGAAAATACACTTCCTGGGCTGGAAGTGTACAATGAAAGACTACAATGAAAGGTTTTACAAGCTAATATAAGGGATCTGTTACATAAACACATCTGTAGGCTAAACTAAACCAGATTTCACAAAACAATGGCTCACTCTCTAAAGGGAAGTTGTTTAAAAATAGGTTTTTTATACTGAAATAGTATTAAACCACTTCCATTGCATATCACTAATATCTGAGACAGAAAAGTGTCATTAGACTTTGCTAACTAGCCTAGCTGTAAAGTTGGAGTTTTCTTTGAAATAGTTACCATATTCCAACTAATTTCTTGAATGACTTCTGCACTGACAGTAACTCACTTCACACTCATTTCTCTTACTTTAGCTCGTGTCCTAGTAACTTATTTTATGGCAAGACTTCAAGGTATGTTCACTCTTCTACAAAAATCATTTGCAAAACAAGCAAGATGCAACATTAACAATTTAAATCTTCCTATATGTAGGACTAGAATTCAGGAGTCAAACTCCTTATTCTTTTTATTTTCTCCTGTTAATGGTTATTTCCAGGTTCTTTCCAAACAGCCGTCGTCTTTTTCACCTCAGCTTTTGACATAGCCTTGTTTATTATTTCACACTATAGGGAACAGAAGATGCCTCTAATCAGGAGAAGCAGAAATCCTACCAGCAACTGTGTATGGCTCAGAGGAAAAACAAGTGAAACTCAGAGCTCTACAGATAACTTACACGTAATGAGGGGAGGAGGTAGAAGCAAGAAACTGAGCAGGACTTCTCAGAGCTTTCTACCTTCAGAACACCAGCAAGGACAAAATGCAACCACTCCTGCTTCCAACAAACTTTTTATAAACTCTTTATAAAAATGGTACTTCAACAAGCAATTGAAAATCCAATAGGAGATGAAGCCTCAAAATTGCATTTCTTTGAGAAAAACATTAATAAAAGGCATGGGAAATCCTTCAAGTACCTAATCAGAGAAACTCTGAACATCACAGAAAACAATAGTGAGAATGCAAACTGCAAAACAGCGTAGGAGTCAAAGTCGTCCACATCACTGCAGAACACTACAACAGTAACGGAAACATTTTAAAGGAAAATTAAGTGATGACAAAAAAAAAAAAAAAAAAAAAAAAAAAAAAGGCACAAAACCATCCCACTAGGATATTCACAACAGCTCTGCAACCTTCCACAAGTCCTGCCTTTCCAGTAGCCCATCCTGGACATTTTCTGTGTAAAATCTCCATCTGCATCAAATCTCCCACTCCACCTACAAGTCCATTCAAGGAAGAAACAACTAATTTCTTCCTCTTTAGACAACTACCAGCAAGTCAGACTCTCTTGCTCAGTAGCATCCTACATAAGAGACAAATGATTCATTCAATATAGGCCACACAGAGGCTTTATTTTCTCACACTCGCTTGAGGTTCATTCGTTTCCAGGATCTTGCAACAACTGGAATAGCAATTCCAGCAGACTAGCAACCCAGACACTGGCAACCAGCAACACGCTGACCAACAAGTTTAGACTACAAGGGGCAGGTTTGTAAACAAGAAAAGGGTTTTGTGCTGTGAAATACTCAGTGGCTTGAGTGAATAAAGGTGAAGAAATGTCTCCTGCTAAAAGGCCATGCTGTCAGAGGCCAAAATATGTTTTCACCCTCTTTCAGAGCATCAGAGGAACAGAGTGAGCTTAGATGGTTATCTTTCCAACCTGTCAACACTTTGCCTACGGCAGGCCAAGATATGTCACGTCCACTTGATATGAAGTTCTGTGAGCTTAGGATAAACTTAAGGGTTATCTGGTAAGATACTCACCGACCTTGAGCTACAGGCAAGAAACAATGTTTAGGAAAAAATACTGGGAAGCAGGTTGATAAATTCTGAGCATGCATAAATGAGAATGGAGAGCTTTGGAATCATACACACTGCCAAATACTTCAACATATGTTCTAACTAAACAAGCAACTTTGATATCATAACTGCAAGCGGAGGATACTCATGCACTAGATGGAATTTATTCAGAAATTATTCTCATATACACAGTACAAGTAAAACACTGTCACTTGCTGTTTAATCCCACTTCAATGTCCATATCTTGCTTTCATCTCTGTTTTGAAGTAAAGTGACTCAGGTCTATAAAGTAAAGCATTACATGCAAAGCCTTCCTGGCTTAATCAGTTTTAAAAACATATCAAACAAATGCATATTAAAACCACTTTAAAAAAATTCTTTGAGGTTAGAAAAAGCAGTTGAAAGTTATTCTTAAATGTAGCAACATACATAGCCTTGATTTAGAATATGAAAGAGACTACAATATATATTCACTATAGAAACCCCTAGTCTGTTGTTTTTTGAATTTTTTTTTAATGACTAGGTAAACAGGCTTAAAATGAACGTTAGCTGAAAAAAAAGGAGCCCAGTGTATTGACTCTCTTCTGTGTTGCCTGAAGACAAAAATTAGTGGAAAAAACATGTGATTTGAACTCAGGGAAAAGCATTTTATTTTGTTTTTATAATAAACTTATTGCTACTTGTCTCTTCTTATCAAGAAGTCAGAGCCATTTTACAGAACAGTATTTTCAATTTAAATGTGTGCAATTTACATGCGCAACACAAATAAAAACTACTCCAACTCCGCAAAATTTTTGTTTCTGTGCCATTACTCTACTGGGAAAAAAAGAAATAGTCTCACATTTTAATCAGTTTAAGGCATGATTTCATCTATCCCTTCACTTTTTCTTTTAATTAATTAGATTGCCAGTCTAAACATGTCTACTATTTTAATCCTGATTAGTTTCTTTTTATGCATATCAGTTCAGACTAGATGTCCAATTTTTGCCAAAACTCCCAGACATTCTGGAAGTCACACAGTTACAAACTACATCAGTATTGTTTATAGTCTGGATTTCTTATACATTTTACAGGCACAGAAGCACATATTTTATTTTCTTCTTTTTTAAAAGATTGAGTAAATCTGAATATTAGTGCTCATCTGATTTGTTCTTATTGAAAGTAAAAAAAATTGACTTCAGGAATTCTAATAACTAGCTCCTATCTAACCAGGGAAAACAGGTAAGAACTTAACACAGTAGCAATTATGTTAATCAACAATTTCGAAGTACCTAAAGTTTTATTATTTTAAAAACAGATCAGTTGTTCAAAGAGTCTTCTCTAAAGAACTGTAATATTTTAAAACACAACTGATTTTCCTAGTCTAAATCTTACCCCTTGATTCGTATAGTACTACTGCCTGCAATTTTAGGGACAAAATGTATTCTCCCTTTTGCAAAGAATTAAAGTGTACTATATTTGAGTAGCTTCTCTTTTCTATATCACGGTCGGGGGAAAAAAAAACCTTTAAGATTTCCCCAAGAAATGCTACGGACAGTTGAGGAGGGCAAATATAACAGCAAGTGTCATCTAAACACATGAGTATTACAGCACATGAGAAAGGATTAAATTTTTTTCTTAGTCTTTGCAATTTGTATACAAGATCAGCAAAATCAGAAGCAAATAGTTCAAACAGTGAAAAGAAACATGAAGAAATCAAGCAAAGATTGAGATTCCCTTGATTAAGATGCAAATCAGTTCAAAGTCTTGGCATTTAACTTCATGGGCACAAAAAACTACAAGCACCTTGTGACTTCAATATGGCTAAGTAGAAAAGTATGCCTTTGGCACAGCATATAAGGTTAATCATCATTTATCTCCTATGGAAAGACCAGAAAGACTAAGGTTCAAAGGATGACTTGCTTACAAACAACCTATTCAACTTTGTCCCTCCTGAGAAAATTATCCAAAGCAACTAATCAGGCATCGACACCAAATTGGACGTCAGGCTAAAGCTATTGGAAGCACTTCTGTATAATTTTCAGTCCTACTTCGCATTAAGACCTATAGCCTTGGACAAATACCCTATGATTCATAAGTAAGTTACTTACGGTAAGTAACGACAACAAAAAAAAGCAACACAAAAGCAGTCCCAAGAATATATCCCGCTTTTACTAAAAACAAGTTAATATAGTATGCCTGCTTTTTAATAACTCATTGAGGAATTTTGAAATTATGACAAATACTGCATTCATAAGATCAGACATTTGCATTTGTCCTGCTAGACAGAGGGAAAAAGAGAACCAAAAAAGTTGAACAAAATTTTAATCAAATACAACATTATTTTTGCTCATAAACCTCTTCAAAACAGAAGAGGTTAGAGACAGGGGTATCAAATGCAGGCCTGCAAGTCACTATATGAGGATGTACGACAAAGATACACACAAAGGATACGAAGGTCTCAAAGGCCCTGTTGTCTGACTTGATAATTTAGGACATGTTATACCACACACACTGCAATAGTGAAAAAGAAAGTGCAAAACACCATCCTCCTTGAGCATACTAAGACACATTTCCCCCAAAGAATATACAACTTGCAATAACCATCAATATTCTTAGAGTAGCAAGACTTACATAATTTATATAAAATAGATATTTTAATCAGTATTAGAACTGAAGGCAACTAACAATTTCATGTATGAAAAATGATTTTACTCATTTATAGTGTTTTGATATGCAGATAAATACTGGAAAACACCTTGCCTTCAACAGGAAATCATATAACAAAAACTTATTCATCTGTATTCATACTGGAGGGGTGATGAGAGGGAAGTAAGGGAGGAAGGGCTGGGGTCTAAGTTCTTTAATTTACCCTTACTCACCAGGAGATTCTCCTGCCAAATCTAGGGCCTGAGATGAATCTAACGAAGAAACCACACTGACAGCATTTGCAGGAATACCCATAGTAGCTGTAGAAGAGGAAATGGTTGATTTCTTCGGCTGTACAACAACACTCCTATAGGAAGACATAAAATTAGTAGATAATACTGCATGAAGGTTCACACATCACGATCCTTGTTTACAAATCTAACACATATACTTCTAATGCCCTGCAAAAGAATCAGCAATAAATGTACCATTCCTTCCCTATTGTCTTATGCCGTCATCTTTGGCAATCTATCTTATTCTGCTAATCATGTAACTATCCACTTGTTTGTCCATGATTTTGTAAAAGTCAATTAAATATTAAATTGGACCATGGAAAAGAAAGAAGAGGGAAGTAGAAAGTGTTTTCTAGGTTGAGTTGCCTGCAAGTAGGTTTTACTTTTTACCTTAGTTTCCCTGAGATTTGCTTTTAAACTTCAAGCAACTATTCAGAAAAGATATCACAGTATTCAAAATGAAAGCATTAAAGGAAACGTAACATTGAGAATTGCCTAGACATTATTCTATTTCAGTAGAAGAGAAGACTTAACTGAAGCACATATGATAGTCTAAACACATCAAGGAACGTCAGTGTGCATATATTAACATCCACACAACTTCATAACTACTGCATAAATTTTAGTACACCTGATCAGTCAAGTTTTACTTATATAATAAATCAAAATCTCAGGAGTTGAAGAGAGACTCTCCATTCTTTATACAAGTTAAACTTCAGGCATTATATTCAGCATTATAAATTACACAACAGAAAAAGATGTAGAGTGTCAAGTTAGGCATGGAGATTTATCTTGTATGTTACTAAGACATCTATTTATGCTATACCAATTTCAATTAAATTGTAGTATTTTATTCCAAATACCTAAAAGGCCTTGTTAAGCATACGTTAAAGGCATTTTTAATTGCAAGTTAGCTCCATAAACATGCAAAAACCCAGCTAATGAGGTAAAGAGTACAGCTGATATATAATGCACTCCCACAGCTGCGCTTACTTTTAATTACCTGGTGTTAACCGTAAGCTGAAAGTCTTCAACATTCAATTTATTTAATCACATCTTTTGTTGACAGCACTATCACTACACACTGAAAGTATTCCCTTAATAGCTTTAAAATATTCATTTTCTAAATAAAGTAACTTAGAAACTTGACCCAAATTCGGGTGTGATAGTAATAGCGTTCTATCAAATATTACTAAAATAATTTTTGCTAGAATGAAAAAAAAATAGACTGCATTGACTTTCTTCAATCCAAAGGATGTCACAGGAGCTAGACCATGTTACTGATTAAATCAGTGTTCTTAACGGCAGGAGTAGGCAGCTACCATACTTGAAGGTAGTATATGTCATATCATTATAAGGGTGACTGCTAATGTTAACTATATACTAAAAAAATAGAAGCGACAACACCTGAGCCCCAAGAAAAGATATCATGCCTAAACCATGAATTTTGCTCATATGTTCATGTCATGTTTCCTGAAACATGAACAGCGGACTAAAAAAATTATTAATATATTTACACTATCTTCCATGTTATATCTGCCTTATATACCAATTTTTCATTACCCAGGTATAAGAAGGGGATATCTTACCCACACCAACAGATATTCACTGTCTGGAAACTGTGACTGCTATTCTGTAACACATATTCAAATACCAGGAAGGGTCTGAGAAATGAATGCAAGTTTGCTGACTACTAGGTGCATCCACACACAGTAAACATTTGGACATTTCCCCAAAGTTCAGGATCCAGTACTGAGGTCTGGGTATATTCCCTCACTGGATTTTAAGTTCCTGTACTGTCAAGCTATCCAACTCAAGAAATACAGATGAAGAATATTAACCCAAATCATACAGACATCTTACAAATATATATTTATTCGTGCAGAGCCTAGAGAATCTCAACATATGAGCTTTGTTCACCCACTAAGTTACAGAAACAATTATCCCTTTGGTACTAATACACCTGCAATTATATGGCATCAAAGGTGATGTGGGAGAATATTTAGTCACAGATTTGCGTGCCACATGGAGACAGTAATTGTGCACATACAGTAGTCTCAGTTCAAAACAATATCTAGCCTGTATTATTAAAACTAATTAATTTAGAATTGGAAGACACCTATTAACTTGAGAGTTAAAAAAAAAAAAAAAAATCCCCCAGTCTCTTTTACATTTAGGAAGTCTTATGTTTCCAGGGCTTAAGTCATTCAGAATTTTCTCAAATCACCAAATCAGAACTGCTTTGTCTTCTAAATGCCTATGAATGCTACTGATTGTAACTATGAATGTACTAAGAGCCCCAGGAGCTATGAACCATCTGGTATTTCAAGACTTAAAGGGCAGGCCAGCCCTGTACCTTAAAAATATTTTAAAATTTTAAAAATTAATTAGCTGAAGGCTAAACTTTACTAATTTTAGACATTTTACACCTTCCTCTCTGGAATGAGGATATGGAAACAAACATACAAGAACGATCAGGAAGGAATTTTAGAAGAGGACAGAATTACTACAGAAGCTTCTTACATAGCAAGTAACAATTCCAGAATTGTACGTGAGCAAGAAGGCTTGCATAAAGATGGAACTGTTACCTTAACACTGCTCATCTGTAGCTGACAATCGATAGAGACAAAAAAAAATTCCAATTCTAACAGTCTTGGATTTTCCATGCTGTTCCTGACACAATACTATATGTTATCATTCCTTCCTGTAAACCTGTACTGACCTTCAGTGTGCTTAAGCGTGGCTGCACTGAGGGAGTACTTTCAGCAAGTTGCCAGATCTTCTATAGCTATCCAAGGAGAGGTGCATTACTGGCAAAGGAATTAGAGATTATTTTTTCCTGGGCTGCAACAGACAGGAAGTCCAAGTAAATGACCACAACAGTCCCTTTTGGCTTTTAAGATCTTTTGCATACCTGTAGAGTTTTGGTAATGCAAGTACAGCTGCTACTCTCATCTTCAGTAACTGATTTTCCATCAAGCACATAAAAAAGGGATTACAGTCTAAAACTTACATTATTATTTTCAGTATCTAGCACTAGCATTCCTTTAAGGAAGGTTAAGGATTACTAGCACCAGGAATATGACACTAATAAACAGCTACAGAGGACAGTTGTTAGCAGGCTTTTTTTTGTTGTTAATTACACATCATCATTCCTTTTATACTGGAAGCAAAAAAGTTATACTTCAACTGAACCACACAATACAACAATCTAGCATACCCATGAACATACTTTGATCCAAGGAATATAAACAAATAATTACACATTTCCAGCTTTAAAGTATAGAAGAACCTATGCTGCCTTAGCAGATATGCGCATGCACGTTTCCACATACAGTCACCACCATGTTTTGAGCAAGAGACGCTGACTCCCAGTAAAAGTTTTCTGACAAAATTTTCAGAGTACATTTTCTAGAGTCTTAGGATGTTTTTCATTCCCCATTGAAAAAACATGCATATAAAATACAAAAAGCTTCAGCTTTTCTTAAAGCTAAAAAATTCAATTCATAAATTCCACCATGATGTCTCTATCTGAAGGCCACTTAAGACCATAGTCCCCTTTATTAAAAGCTCACTTAGAAAGCTAGATAGTGTTCCTGACGCACCCCAACCAGTGACTCCTGCAGTGCAACATAACAGTTCAGCAAGACAAGATGCAACAGTATACGGGTTGGAGAAAGAGCTTCTTCATAATAAAAAGTCTAGTCCTTAGAAGAAAAGAGAGCCTTAGACCAACTCACCATAATACTGTCCTCTATACTCAGACTTTTGGTCTTGATCAGTTTCAAAATCAGTTTACAAAAATCAAATCAGTTTACAAAAACTTCTAGTTTTTGATCAGACTTCTAGTTTTGTTTTTTTAGACAGTGATCTTCAATAGGCAATTTAAATGATTCAGATTTTCTCAACTTAAATAAAATAAACAGTATTTTTGGTGGAGAAAAAAGGTCCCTTTTCCTGACAGCAGTGTCAGTCTGAGGCATACAACCAAAGGAAGTGCCAGAAATTGTCCTCAAGAGGCAAAAAATTTGATGCAAGGAAACCTCAGACCCTGAATGTATTTTCTCTCTCTCTCCTGGACAGTTGCCATAATCTTCTGACTCAAAAATCTTTAAAATATTTAAAGAACAATGAACTAAAATATGAAAGTGTCTTAATATATTTATAACTAAGCTTTGTTGCTTTATTTGTTATGTAATGTTTACTAACATTTAATCTTTTCTTTCAACAGTGCAACCAACCAACGTTACAATTAGAAGATTTGTTTTAGGAATTTCCATTTCTAGGCTTTCTTCAAGGTATGACAGTAAGGCTCTGAAATTACATACAGACTTATATTTGCCATATACTGAAAAGCAAATTAATAGATTTCAAGCACAAACATTGGTCATGATTCTTTAAATTCTGAAATTCATATGTTGTTCCTTCTTTGTGGAATAATATGATATTTTCTCTGAACATTCAGGTGGAAACATAACTGTGTTCAAAAAATACAAATATTTGCCATTAACCTTCAAGATTCCTTTGTCTGCCTCTATCAAAAAATTATTTAAATGCTAATATAATGTAAGTAAAATAAATGCTATTGGCAGACATGTATGGGACAGTGGAAAAATCAAGATTACAAAAATGCAGTAAATAAGCTATGTGAAAAATATGGAGTATTTAGCATATTACTTATTAAATCAATAAATTTATCAGTAAAGTGTCCTACAAAAAATAACAGGCTTTCAACTTCTTTCCTGTTATAGGGCACAATCTTTTTATAGAGTACACAGCAAAGACTGAGGCCTTTTTTCATAGCTAAACTGATAAATATTGCTTAAAAAGTTAAATATTGCTATAGATTTTGATAAAATATTTTTAAATAAGTGGCATTACAGAATATTTCTTTAGACCTACAGAAGTAACATATTTTAGAACATCTGTAATCATGCGTTAATTCCCTGAGAATAATAATGAACATTAGGCAACTTCAGAGGTGGCTAAACCCAAAGACCACCACTTGGTCACAAGAAAGAAAGCCACCAATAAATTTTATTCCTTAACATTCAAACTATCACACCATTTCAATTAACTCTACACTTTTCAGCTACAGGATAAAATAATATAAACTAGAAAAATAGTACCAAAAATATTCTTAAGACTTATTTCAAGCACTACAAGAAAAATCACGACATTTAGTTGCCTCATTGACGTAACTACATTGGGCATTTTCCTTTTGAAATTTAAAAACAAATTTTTAAGGTTTAAAGCAGGAATTTGAGCATATGAACCGATAAACGTTGGTCAGGCAGAGTGAGAACTAGCCACCATAAATACATCTTAGCCAGAAGGTCAGTGTGTTATTAGTCCCAATTATGCTGAAGTGTAAGGAGCCTTCGTGTTGCAGACAATTATTCACTGCTGAATGAGCACAGATCACTGAGCTGAACACTGACTTCTGTCACAGACAAAGGCTTACACAATAATGATCTATTCTGCCAAATTCTATAAGGATTTACTTATTGAAAAGCTCTCATGTTTTCAGACCACTGATTTTTCTGTTTCAACAAAGATGCAAAATATCTATAAATACCTACTAAATTTTGAGCACATTTTTCCTAAATATTTATTTTTTGGAAGTTGGCAAGTTTGCCATTTATTTTAAATGTATTTTAAGTTACAAATTTTCCTTGAGCTTGAGTCAAACACTCCTTATACAACATGGGCCAGGCCAAACTGATGATCTCACCATAATTTAAAAATACATACAAGAACTTTAATTCCTCTTGACATACAAGAATTTATAAGGATTTGATTCTTACCATTCCATTTTTAGCACTGCACAGCAACACTGGTTGACAGTTTGCCTGTTTCCCTAAGGGATAAAGGCTTTAATTCAAAATAGAAGTTAGTCTTGTTCCAGGTTACCAGAATGATGACCACTGCAAGGCTCCTATGCAACGAGCAAAAGAGCAATAAAGAGGATCAGCGACTTACTTTTACCTCTACTTTGTAAGACAGAAAAGCAGCCTGCCATGTCAGTGTCATTCTATGGGCTCTGCTGTCTGTAGATTATACCCATTCTCTTGTGTTCCTCTTGAAATTCCCAAGGAGAAAGGAAGAATAAGAGACCCTCTCAAAACCAGAGATCAGAGAGACAGAAGGGGGGAGGGGGGGAGAAGAGATGATAGAATGAATACAAGGACTTCTCTAACATTTTGTGAGAGCTTTAAAATCAGCTTGGCAGGGAGAAGACTTGAAATGGTTTGCCTCATCAATTCCTGCAGAACACAAGTTTTCAGAGTGCCAAAAGTGCTGAGCTTCTCATCACAGCACATGCACCTGGTCTCTGAGCTACAGATCCCCCATTCTCATATTTTGTCTCTACCTGTACCTGTTAAACTTAATCTTGTAATCAACAAGTTCATTCTTTTCATACTCCAAGCCTATATCAATTAAGTCTAAATTGTATTTATTCCATACACAAAATGATTCTGATGAAATTTAACAGAAATAGTATATTCAGCCATTACAAAGGAGCATACATGCCACAGACTGACAAATGCATAAACACAGTCTGAGGCAAACTAAGCAGCTTACAGCCAACATACCAAAAAGATAAGCAAGCTTATTAATATAACTATTCTGTAGGTTACAGATTTAAGCTCCACAGCACAACACTGATTTAAGAGCCTATATTCCTCTGAACCCTCAGCATCAGCTTCCTATAATGACATGATTATTCAATGTTTCCAAAGAGCAGTAGGAGCCAGAAGTGATCAAGTTTTTATTAAAAACTGCACAATAAACACAGCAAGTTACAGGTTATAAGTTTTACTAAACTACCTGAAGATAAATTTCTGCTCCCTCCTTACCTTCCCCCCCCGCCTTTTTTTTCCTACAAGATTACTACTGAGAAACTGATGTTTCCATTAATTCATGCCCCTATGGATATTGGGAAAAAGCCAATGCAAGCCTTGAACTTTATCATGACAAACCCCTGGCACCCACTAATCACAAGACTGTATCTTCACATAAGATAACGGGAATTTTTTTGGCATGGAAATGAACACATACACCTAGCTGTTTGCAAAGGCTTGCAACCTGGCAGCCTTTCAGCAAGGTTTCACTCACATAGCTGTTACTGTATACTCTCCAGCTATAGCTGGAAAGTTGATAATCCTTAAGATATGAGGAGAGTTTTGATTTCTGACACAGCATTCCTGAGATAAATGCAGGATCAGAGAGATGCTTTGAAATTCCCAGAGATACTCCACTGGTAAACTGCTACATGGGAACAACTTTTAACAGTGTCTTTAAACTAAAAAAAAGTTCTGTGTTAACCCACACAGCTTGTGTTTGCCATCAAACAATACATTAAATGTAAACCAGACATAGAAAGTTACAGACCATTCTAGTCTATTCTTCCAGACTTTCTCAATATATCCTTAGTATTTTTGCATACCTCCAGAGATAAAAGCTACTATTTCAAACTCTCTTAGCTTTTTGTAAAAAGGCTTTTCTTTTCCTAGTACAATTCCTTCCCCCATTTGTCTCAGGATGTTATTTCAGAACATAAACTTGTATTTTAAGCAGAGTTGCACTAAACAATCACCTTCAAGTGTTCATGAAACTTTTCTGTCTATGAAACATTTCTATTTAAAGTTATATATACACAGTTATTTTATTCCACCTTCTGGTTTAACTGATTTATTAGCTAGTTAGCAAATACCCTATCATACATCAACATATTTACCATAGACGCGAGATTGTTCATGTCACTACCAGATTATAATTGACCAAGGATAAGGCTTTTACTTATATATCCATTAAGTGCACTTTTGTCTCCCTGATATACCCGCAAAAGTAAGGAAATGAAAAATTAAGCCACCTAGAAACACACAGCTGCTGACATATCAGAGGTCACATACAATTGTTGATGGACAAAATATTTTAACTAGTTCACGACCTTTTCCTCACATATTTAGCCCCACCTATTAAACATAGAAAGTCATAGGAAAGTAATACCCTCAAGTCATCATTGTGGAGCAGTTAAGGTAACTATATAAACCCCTACAAAAACAAGGAAATGAAAAGTCAAGGTGTCTATTTTCCACATGCCCTCTGCTCTTCCATTCACAAGCATATGCTCCTGGCTACTACTTTAATCCATCCATGCACTGCAATCACAGTTTCTAGCACTCCTTTTACAGGTCTATATATTCCTTCAGCAGACTCATTTTGTTTCAGTATCTGACACAGTTACTATGTCTCCAGGTTAAGTAAGAAAACGTTCAGAATCATGGTTAAAAATGGCTGGCACTTCAGAGGTGAGAAAAGGAGGAAAAAAACATCTGGAATAGTCTGGCAATGGAAAGGTAAAGGGGCAAAATAGGAAGTAGTTCAACTTTTCAGTGACTTGCTTTACAATCATATACTGCAATTTAAGTTTTTTTTTCACATTTGATTGGCTTTATAACTATACAGAACAAACAGCACTGAACTACAAGCGACTGAAGGGCAGCTGTTGAAGCACAGCATTTTGTTAGTGTACGTTACCAAATTAAATCACGTCGTTTCCTCTGATAAGAAGGTTTTGTAGGCATAATTACATACATCAGGTATGACGACTGCAAGAGCCCTGTCGCTTCTTCTCTAATTAATCTGCTTTAAACCAATTCAAATCAATAAGATTTGAACGAACAGCGCATACCTTCAGTTTTCATGTTAGCAATAACTAAAAAATAATTGCCAAATCCAACACACTTTTCTGTGCCAGCTCTCCAGACACACGTCATTCTGCGGTTAAAATTTCTAGCACTCAATAATGAACAATAAGAATTTCCTGAGGAAAATCATGAGTCACAGACTAGAACCATATGCTATTGTCCACTTGCTGATAGGCCCTGAATAGGCAGTCCCTAAAAGCATTTGGGCAGCAGCAGCAACACAGAGGCATGACAAGTTCCAGGAAAATTCAGTCTCTCTTCTACTTTCTCCCCTCTGCCTCCATCCTCCTACCGCCCAAAAACATTTTCTCCTGTTTAGCACCTATGAGCAGAATACAGTATTTGCTTTGAGACAACTGCAAGGGGGCCAAAGCCTAGGCTACACCATCTGTGTCTAACTCGAGTCAAACAAGCGTCATATCTCTTCCCTCCTGGTGATATGGCAAGCTGAGCTGAGATGTGTTGTGACAACTGCATCCATACCACCAACAAAGTGGCACTTCTACCTAAGGGGAGTCTTAGTTTGCTAGTTCAAGCAAGGCATCCATAGGCTGGCTGCAAACACATAGAGGTGCCAAAGGAAATTCATGGATAAGCAGAGAATCAGAGACTGGTTTGGTGAAAAGGGACCTCAAACACCAGCTCCACTGCAAGATTTCTGGGTATGACTAAGGCTTTTTTAGAGGCAGGAATGCAAATACTATAGGGCATGATCAGTAGACATGCTAATCTATACATTACAAGTATAATTTATGTAATGTTCATTTTATTTCTTGGGTCTTCTGAAATTAACTAAACATGCACAGTGTAATAGCACTCATTAGATCATGAGCCAATTCCTAATTTAGGAAATATAATGGCTCCTCCTCTTAAAATGTTTAACAATTAAGGACTTAGGACAAACTGGGAATAGTGTGATCAGGAAGGTAGTGAGATGAGGATCTCAAGTGGCATGTAACAGTAGTGACCTATAATTTAAATGCATATTCATCAGTTACCACATCGAGCTTCAAGCTCAATGACATATCCTGACATATCATGGATCTGTGTCAGTCTTACCTCAGCAGATACTTCATCTGCTCTATCTCACATTGTTACCATTAATAAGAAGAGAGGAGGGGGGGAAAAAAAAAAACAAGAAAAAAAAACCCACCAGGTGCCAGCGGAGCAATTTCCAGCAAAAACACCTTGGGTTTTTGAATGTAAAACACTCCCCTAAAGAAAAACAAGTCTTTCAGGGTTTGTAAAAACTATTTGCTCCCATAAATGCATCTAATTGTGGCAGGTAACATGATTCAGTAAGTGTATCACTGGAGCACAGAAACACTTCAAAGGGCAAAGCACAATGATCATGAGGGTAATTTGAGATGCATAGCAACAGAAGAGATAGGAGGAAGCAGTAATGCTCTGGAACTGCTGCAGTTGTTAGGAACTGGAAAACAGGAAAGACAAAAGAAGAGCTTGCAATCATTCCTAGGCTGTTCCTTGGCCCTTTTGCTGTAGTGTTTCTGAGCTATAACATGTGTGGAGACAGAGTTCTTAACTCTTAAAAAGCAGTGCTGGCCTTGAGACCTTCAGGTAAAACCCAATCACTAATCATTTTTCATTTCCATAGTCTTTTGAAGACTGAACGCTGCAATTAAAGACTGCTCCCCTTCTTTATACACACCTTATTCTTGCTGTAACGGCTCCTCTGGCAAAGATATACTACATATGGTTTCTTGTCATGACTTACACAACTCACATAGCTGTGAGAGGGCTACAGAACTGCTTCACTAAATATAATAACAATGCTTCACTAAAGTACTCCATACCAATTCCTTTCAGAGGATACCATAACATTCCATGATTTGCAGAGTATACCACAATGCCTTCCTGATGAATCTGTGCGATGTCAAGGATTATGCTTGTAAATTGGTTTATCTTGATTATATTAAATACTAGATGACATTGTACACTGTATGCTAAGACCAAAGCGTGATTTTTTTCTAATTCTTAGAGCAAACTTAATTAGCCCAAGTATTTTAGGAGTTACGTTACCTGTCAAAGGAATGGAACTGTACAGGCTGCTCAGCAGCTGCATCACCAAGAGCTCCAAGGAAAGTTGGTGGCAGAAGAGCAGGATCCACAGCAGCCCCATCAGCTGGTGTGCTCACCAAGCTTCGCAGAATGTCCTTTACATTGACATTTTTTGCAGCTGGCACAGAAGTTGCAGGCTTACTATCGTTGGTTCCTACCTCACTTCTGCTCTCCTGAGATTTATTTACTTCTAATGAGAGCGTGCATAGTACTTCACTGATAGCATCTGGACCTGCACTGACGTTCAGAGGTTCTTCTTCAGCAACACTATCTGAACTGTTTGTTTGACCTGAAGCTGGTTCCTCTCCGAGACCAGAGTCCCTTCTTCGTACAGATGCTGTACTTTCAGAATCTTCAGTGGAGGCCAAAGATGAAGCACCGAGAGCAGTAGATGAGTTTTCTACAACTTTTCATCCCAAACACAGAAAACACATTTTAAGTTCATTATTAACAGAACTGCATTCATCGTATTGCTTCTAAAAAAGTAACACCAACAGGTGATAAGTGAAACAACAGCTATAAGTATTTCCCCCTTACCTACTTAGAGAGTAAGTATTTAATAGGAAGCTTGGAACAGAAAAAAAAATCTTTTTAATTTCTAGGAAGTCTGGAAAAGCTTATAATATTCAAAATTTAAAAAACAAAGAAGTAGAAGCTATTGACTTAGCATACAAAGAATGAAAATGAATTGACTGCCTGAAGGAAGAGTTAGGAGAAAGAAAAATGCAGTCTTACAGTGAAAACAAAAGGCAGTCAATCTATGTTTATGTATGTTTAACCTTAAGCAAGAGAACACTCCTTCTGCAATAAGCATTCATGAATACTTAGTTACTTCACTAAGACTAACCATCCCCTACATGGCAAAAGTCTGTGGGTTCTTCTTAAATCAGACAAATGAAAGCTGCGCAAAAATACTAAGGCAAATTAGATACTATAATGTTGTTTATTTGAGAGGTTAGAATGTGTATATTTCTATACAATCTCAGATGGGCTTCTACAGACTCTTAAGATATGTACGTCGCACTACAAACGTTGTTTGGCCAAATAACTAACAACTCACCTGTAGCAGGAGCAGTAGTTTCATTACTTCCATTCTCTGCTGCCTTGAATGACTGGCTATGATTTGGTAGTCTCCTTTCATTCTGGGGTTCCAGTATATCTCTGTATTTCGAAACCATGAGCACAGAAATAAAATACACTACGGCCAAAGCCAAAAACTGAGCCTGTTTACTATCCTCCTGTAAAAAGACACACGTACAGATTTTTCCATTACAATTTCAGCAGTATGCTTATTTTTCTGTAAAGTATGCCCAGTGCTACCATAAACAGACAGAGTAAGCTGATTATGTCAGCAATGGAAGAATAATATTCTCTAGTCACAATCTGCCTCATCTATAAAGCAGGGGAACATAACAATTCTATTCAAGTGGCACTAATCCTTTCATTTTCCTTATATAAATATGCCAAGTTTGACTAAGGTTCTATGTTTTGACTATATGCTTGAAAGTAGTGCAGGGAATAGGTCCCCTTTATTTATTTACAGGTGTTTCCTCTACTACACTTTTCCTCAAATTTACCAAGACATTAACAGCATTTGCTGTGAAGTACTACCATGCAAGCATATTCAACAAAACTGAAAAAGCATTTATCAATTATTATATATTATTGAAAGAAGTGGAACAAACTCTGGACTCTGAATTAAGGTTTCACTTCATCCTCATATTGTCCAGATGGATGTACCGTATCACATAGAAGTTAAACAAAAGAAGCAGGCATGCATTTGTATTATTTGTGTAACTTTATTAAGAGATTTAAAAAAAAAAATCTTAAACATGAATCTTAATATGAGCTATGCCAAATGTCTCTTTCAGGTACTCAGTCACTCCTAGTGAAAGATAGGAAAGAGTTACATAGCCATTTCTGATTAGACATACGGATTTGGCTAAAGCCTGTTGCTTTTAGGCTCTGGTCAAAAAAATCTGCCAAAGCTTAGTACACTTCGGGATCCCAGGAGAACTGAGTATTTGGATCCTCACTGGCCAATCAGTGTAAGAAAGTCCCCCCCACACACACGCTGACTACTGCAGGTGGCATGCAAATTTTTCCTTCCTCTGAGCAGTTCAAGAAAGTAATTTTAAACTATAAAGCTCATCTTATCATGATCTGAGTGCTTAATGAAGCCCCACATTCCATAAAGAATCCTTTAATAAGCTATACTGGGAGAAGTTAATGAGACATTATTGATAAAGAAATAGAAAACATAGCTGGGTCCCATCTGTTATGCCCAAGAAACAACCTCTCAGCCCCACCCAAATCATGAACCTTCACAGAACAGGACAGAAAAGTAACCTAACAACAGGCTGGCATCAGGCAAGCACAATGTGAGGTTGATGGAAGCCCCTTACAATGGTAAGGATCAAAACGAATTTTTTTCCTAGCTAAGTTTTTGCAAGACAGTTTCCAAATGTACTTAATAAAGTTGTGGTCCAGTGAAACCAGGCTTCTTTTTTCTTAGCATTTTTTTCTGTGATGTTTGTAGAACTCCTTGAAATAAAGTTCACATGCTAGTGGAAATACTACTAATGGTGGTTAAGTGGTTAAGGCAATAAACTAGAATCTCATTTGAGTTCCTCCTATACAGGTTGAAATCATGCTAACCACATTCCTATGTGCTGAATGTAATTTCAGAAATTATACACAAATCAAACATAGAACATTTAGAGGCGGGTATAAACACCTCAGCTAAAATGTATTCCAGAACAGATCTTTCAAACTCTACTTTTTCTCTACAGCTCAACACAGAAGCAGAAAAGTGGAGTTGTTGCATCATTTTACATTTTTGTGAAATAAGAAAATATGGTGAATTAGATATGCCAAAAAAGCAGAGGTATGTGCCTTCCGCGTTTTTTAAAAGAAAAATTGAGTACATAAAACATGATTAATTTTGAAGACTGAATCATTAGGATTATTTATATTGTCACTAGTATGGAATATTCACTTCCTGTTATTCTTTTGCACACCAATACCAAAAGAGAGATCAAAAGAAGCTTATTTCCATCAATAATTACTGTAAAGATATAAACAAAAGTTCCTTCACTATTCTGGATAGAAGACAAGTCACTGTGTAAATCATTATACTTGCTAAATAGCCCAATTACCGAAAAAAAAGTTCTAGCATCCAAGCTCATGGCCACCAGTGACTCAGAGCCATTATAACTACTGTATTTGCTTACAGAAGGCTTTTTTTGAGCAATCAATTTCAATTTCCTCAATATCAGCTATAAAGTCACTGACATAGGGAAAAGTTATTTTTAGTCAATTCAAGACTTAAAAAAAAGGAAAACCCTATGCACATATATAACACACACAAATTGGTTCCTCTGAGGGAAAGTAAACGAATCACAGTTGACCTCTAATTTGTAATTAGGCAGAAAGATACTCATTTCTCAAAAAGGATACATAAACATCTTTATGAATATTCAGTAATTTGTCTACTTACAGCATGTGAAAGTATGTATTTGTACTAGACACAACATCCTTAATATACAAGAGTCTTGAAGACTCTGGGCAGAATTCCAGAGAGTCAGCTCTTAGGAACACACCAAAGACCCTGACCAGGAGGCAGTGATTTTCACCTCTCCCTGTATCCAATTCCCAGCACTACAAGAGCTGCAGAGCATTATGCAGTCCTAGTTACTGTAAGCATTATTCAATTTTTGTAAATTCAGTTTAAGCAAACTATGTAACACGTGGTAAGTGTTTGGCAAACACACATACAAAAATCTACCAACAAAAGAAAAATGTGTTTGTAACTCACTACGTCTCTGAACACTACTGCTCGAAGTCGATTAATATCCATATCCTGCAGAAGTCTGTCATGGTCTCGTATTGGAGAAATTCCACCAGTCACAACATCCACTGGACTCTATTTAAGAAAAGCAATTGCCTCAGATTCTGTTCTTAAAGCAGTCTACCAAGAATCACTATGTGTGCAGTGTTGCATTTAGTAATTTCTTAGCTCGTTTTAAGTAGGTAAAATTTGGGGAAAAAACAGTTCTGTGTACAACTTGCCACTGCACATCATACTTGCGATGTCCAGAGCACAAAGATCAGATATGCATTTCAGATTTAAAGAAAAAAAAAACAAAACCAAAAAACATAAATAACTTGGCAAAGTAAATTCTTGTGACAGAGTTATTTCATTGTATAAGGTTAAATATGCAAGTGTTAAATTCATAGCTTGGAAAAATTACTTCAGGATTTCCAGTGTTCATGCTGTTCAGCTCCATAAAAAATATCAGTGGTGTAAGTATAAATTTAAACACTTATCCTTCTGTACACAGTAATAATTAGTTTTTGTGGGTTTGAGCACAGCCTCAAACTTGCCTTTGCTGCAGACTTTCCTGCTCCTATAAGACCCTGCATTGTTTTTGGGTTCTTCACAGTGTCTCCAGTAGGTTTCATCTGTGCATGCTGCTGGCACTCCAAACAATTTCTTACTGCTACTGCACATACTTGAAGGGAAAAGAAATGTTAATAATTTTGCTGGGAATTATATTATCTGTTTTCCTTACAGAGATATATATTATATTTGTGTTTACCACTTAAACTTTAAACAAATCAGTAAAATAATACTTTGTTTCAATAAATTGTAAATAGTTGCAAAATGATGCTCTACATACTTTAATAATCAATCACTAAAAATTAATACTAAACTATTAGAACACATATATAATAAATACTTCAAAACAAATAGGTTAACATTACTATATCCTTTTTTCATCTCTCATTGAAATGTTACCATGCATACCACCTTGGGGAGTGGAAGCGGTGAAGACAGCTAAGTTTCTTATCATAGACTAACAAGGAAGAAAGGAAGAAAAAACACACTACACTAGTGAAACAAATAACAATATTTGCTTCACAATGACTTGTTACTCTCAGACTAAACATGTTCTTATGTTACATAATTTATTCATTTTTTAGCTTCACAACAGCACCTGCTTTATTTCCTAATATTATTTTCAAAGGAAAAAAGAACTACCCCACCTCTATACCTGTTTGCATCCCATAAATCTTGCTCTACCTGCAAAGTTTTAATTGCCTCGAAAGGGAGAGGAAGGCTAGTTACTGTTGAGGCTCTGAGCTGCTCTGGCACTCATGCTGTTGAGGCTCTGAGCTGCTCTGGCACTCATGCAAATTAAATTTTTCGTAACAAAAAAATCTTACAGCATGCGATTGGCATGAACACTGTCCTCCTGCATTAATTAACTGGACCCAAATTATGATCCTGTATGTTCCCATTTCTAAAACAGTCATTAGTTTCTTAGGTAGTGATCACTTTCTTTGAATTCAGTTTGCTGTAAATATACTACAATACTGGATACAACTTCTAATTGATCTGAATCACACTCTTTAGAAATTCATGTTTCTAGTTACCACCAGATCTTCATCTACTGACCTTCTTTCATATGCATTGTGAAGGTTCGTGTTTTTATATACACCACAAGATTTCTTTTGAAAACACAGCAGTGTTATGAAGTCTTGACTATTTGGGGACTTTGGTAAAAGAAAGATCTTTGTGGATAAAATCAATACATGCATCCAACACTAAGGCTAGCAGAACTTACTTTAATCAGTTATTTAATTTAAACTGTTTAAACAGAAAATAAATATATACACATTGTAGAACAGAGTAATAGTAAAATAGTAAAATGCATCTTTTACTAAATTTAATTCTGATTTAAAAAAAACTAAATTTAATTTTGATTAAAAAAAAAATCTAACAACAGTTACTATTTTGTACTAGTAAGCTATGTTCATTAAGTGGTTTTATTGGCTTACCCAGACGGAGACATTGTCGCAGAATTCCTCCAGATGACATATTTTTCTCAGACTCAATTTCAGTGAAACCAAGAGAGCTTGCAAAAATTAGCACATCCACAAGGTTGATTAATCTCTGGAGAAATGTTAAAGATGCTTCTATTGAAAGTCCTTGAGTTGGCTCAATATTCTCCAATTCATGCTACATAGTGAAAAAATTCCAAGCAACATTTACTTCTTTACAAATATAATATTCATACAACTTAAATGAAGAAAAGTTACATTGGAATTACATTGGAAGTCCATTTCTAGTCAGATTAGAAAGTAGTAATCAGTTGTATTCCAGAAACAATCATTAGTATTGAGATTTAATCCTATTGCAAACCATTGTGGGACAACAAAGCTCTTTAAGTGACTTCTTTTTACATCTTCAGGAAAAGAGGGTAGGCAACCAATTTATCTTAGAGAAGGCAGGAGGTAGCAAAGGGTGCAGAGGGAGGAAAGAGGTGTTTGTGGAAACATTTTCCTGTCTCCCAAAGCGACAGATATAATGGGTTAATACACTGTATAAAGAGAGGCCTCCTCCCACAGGAGATATATTTGCAAATAAAAATGATATTTCTTACCGTAGCAGATGTAGCAGCAGAAAGCAATGGCAATATGCCACCACAAGCCATGATCATGTTGTCCATCACTTGAGAGATGAGGTGAATTGTGTTATGTACAAATATGACATTGTCACTGCTATTCACAAAGTCCATCACAGTTTTTGTAGAATGGCTGTCCAAAAAAGCAGGGGTTTGTTTTGTTTTGTTTTGTTTTTTTAAACAAAAAAACGTAACATTTAGAGTACAGCTTTATTTTTGTGGTATTTTTGAATCTTTATGTATTCAAAAGACTAAAACCAGAGCATGAGCAATGGTGCAGCAAATATCACATGACCACAAGGTTCAACTGATATACTTTAATCTAAACCTAAAATTATCCTTCCTTTTTGTTCTTAATCCTCTCCAGATCATAGCATGCTAACAAGATCAAGGTGTGTGATAAATGAGCATTTGGATAAAGATATATTATAGGTTGGTCTACGATTACCTACTATAGCAAAAGTCAATACATCAATCAATACAATAAGGTTTCCTAGAGGTATAAACTAGATTTGAACTTAAATCTTTAGCAAAGCAAAACAAATACTAACCACTTCTCAAAGAAATTAAAAACAAAAGAACACACAAATTTAGGAACAGATTTTTCAAGAGACAACCTAAACTAGAAGTGTACTTTAACTGTGCCTGATGAAATCCTGATAATTTAGTCACATCTTAAAAATGATAGCCAGACAAAAATTCACCTCAATTTAAATTGTATTTTAATCACTTAAAGACTCCAAGTATTAATTTTTACATTCATTTTTATCAGGTCAGTATAGCTATATGGTTCAATTTAAATTTGACATTCACTATTACAAGCTGATAAGAGATAGCATTCCTAGTTAAATAATTGAATCTTAACATGAAAAAACAGAATTACTACTGGTATCAAAGTTTCCCTTTTTTGCTAAAAAATAAATAAAAATATAAAATAGAGGATTATATTCCATACCTCTGTTAAATATGTAAAATTAGAATTTAAATACATAATTTTTAAATACATAAAACTAGAACTTCTCTTTAGTTTCACAGAAACCTATCAAAGCAGTAACATGGTCGCGTAAATTTCAAAGTAATAAATGGCATTTGAGATAGATTTTTTTTTTAGTCCTTGTTTAGATACTAATAAAAGATGCAAGTCTCTAAATAAATACATTAAGAACAGGAAAATCATGGTCAAACTGAAATAAGTAACAAGATTGCCACCAATGTAAAGGTGGTTAGAATTTCAGTCAAAATGCACATGCAGGCCCTCAACCATTCCACACTTACATTTGTAAAAAGTCTTTAAAAAATAAACCATAAATCTGAGAATTTTTGGATATATGCCACAAAACAATTAAGGCTACTTAATAATGGATAAAATAGCAGATGTGAAAACTGCAAAGTCAAAAAGTGACTCTGATGCCATTTCAACAAAATCTTCAGGTTAATTATAACAAAATGCCAACCTATATCACTGCATATAAAGCATATAAATTTACCTTCTCCACATCTGTATATCTGTTTCTATGGAAAAGAGCAAGTCTGTGAGCAAGCGCTGATGCATCAATGACCACTTAAACTCAGGAATACGGAACACAGTAGACCTGGTGTCTCTTCTCTGCCCATCTGATGTAGCTACTAGCTCTTGCCCTGAAGAATCTTGCTGCCTTGAGATCTGAATACACAATTTGTAGACAAAAAAAACACAGAACCCTGGACATTAGTTTCTGCAGCATAAACAGACTTTAGAGTTTAGACTTCGCACAAGCTTAGATAGTACACACAGTTACAAATAAAGCTAGGGCTACTACATAAATGCTATGTACGGGATAAACCACACCTACAAACTACTCTACACCTGCACTATCACACCTGTCACTGTAGGCATATACAAGCAGCAACTCAACCTTACCACAGGGGGAATATATGTTGCTGTAGATAACGTTTTTCCTCCTTTGAGGAAGAATGGTGTAGAATGAAGAGTATCCATTAGCAGGTATCTCTGCAGAAGGCAAGTACTCAGATAGATGACTATTTATCCATGGAAAATTGAGTTAGAAACTAAAGACTAAAGGGATGGAGAACTGTAGTAGGCAACAGAAGCCCAATTTAAAATTTCATTTGGAAAAAAAAAAAAAAAGTAGCTTGACATGATAAAATGACAACTTTGTAAAATTCTGTAGTTTCAAAAGTAGTTATTTTTGTGTACCTGCAGAGTAGCTAGCAAAAAAAATATTTTCATAGATTCCATCACGATATGAAAAAAATTCAGTGCCATATCTCCCTGCACAATAAAAGTTTGCTTCTCAAAATCCAGTAAATTATAAGAGGTCAGACTGAAAAGCGTAAAAGGGAGACTGAGTGAAGAAACAGAAGAAGTTCCAAATAAAATAATCTCAGAATATATAAACAAGTGTTTCTTTCCATTCTTCAAACAGAAGAATGGCAGTATCGATGCAGACTAAGGGTTCGTCTAGCCCAATGTTCAGTCTCCAAGAATGTCCATGAACAGATGTACAAAGAATAATAACTTAGAGACTTCCCTGAACACAAATTAATATGAATTATAGCCATTCAATCAAGAGTTAAATGTGTTCTTTAGATAACTCACAAAATCCATGCATACTCAAATCCCCAAAATGTCAATGGGCACATTTTTTTCTTATAAATAGCATAGAGTTAAACACTCCCATCTGCTTTTAAGCTAGGCGTATGAAGGACAAGCAAAAGTTACCTCAGGTAGTGATCTGGGGGGCAAAGGTGCTTCTAGACTTGTGTTGGCTTTTAGTTCCAGTCTTTCTGTATCTGATGCAACACTAGAAACATCAAGCTTGGCAATTCTTTTCTCAGAGGCTCCAGCAAGCTCTGGTACATGTGCATTTGCAACCTCTTCAGCTGTTCTGGTTTCACTGAAAAGAATCTTATCTTCCTCCAGCTTCTTTTCCCCTTCCAAATCCTTTTGAGTCACTATTTCTTGAACTGCAGAACTTACTGTTTCTGATAAGGAAGCCATTTCTTGCTTTTTCCCATCCCCATCCCCAGTATATTTGGATTTTAAAAGTACAGATTCAGGTTCTTTCTCTGTTACTTCTTCCTGCTTTGTTCCTTGGCTTTCATGAGAACTATGTTCTTTGACTGTTTCTGCTACCGCTTCTAGAGGTAAAGGCATACTACTTTCCTCTTTCAAATCAACAAAGTCATCTTCCTCTTCCACATCTAGTGTTAATTTTTCCAGTCCTTCTGGACTTTCAAGAGTTTCTCCTTCCAAAGTAGTTTGCTCTGCTAGAGAAGCAGCAATGACAGCTGCTTTTTCTTGAACAAGTTCATGGGCTTTGCTTGGGGAATCTTCAATTGCTTCAGCTATTCCAGTACTAATTTCTGAAACACTGGGCTTTATTGCTTCTGTCTCTGGAGAAAATTCTGAGCAAGGCACTGCTTCTAAATTGCGTGCACTCTCTCTGTCTTCCCCCTCCAATTCCCTCCTGTGATTAGACACTGAATGAGTTTGCTGTTCACCATCCAATGAGGGCTTTGTCTCATTTTTTTCAGTACTGCACTCCATATCCTCATCAATAACACAGGAAGCAGCAGCAGCTTCTTTTAACTCCAAATGGTGTAGCTTTCCTACAATTTCAGCTTCCTTGCTAACTCCAGAGATTGTTCTAATGGGAGCTGAAGGACCTGTTCCACCCCCTTCGCCTCCTTTCCCTTGGTATTGCCTGTACATTTGAGAAAGATTCTCTTTGTGCATTTCAAAAGTTACCTAAAAAAACAGAGTTGTTGGAAGCACATTAAAAATGATACATTAACAACTATTTCTTCCATAATTTTGATTCTGAAAAACCCAGATATCCTTATCCAAATTACAAGGTTATACTATAAACTTATATTGGATGCTGTCCTCACGATACCATAAAATACAAGCTTAAAAAATCATTTCATATTGCAGATCACTAACTTAAAGCAAGTATTTCTTAACCATACCTGTTATTCCTGGCAAAAGCATAATACTAGAATTAAAAAAAAAAAAAAAATCCTAGAATGACCCCAAAGACAGGAATTCAGACACTTACTAGATGACAGTAGAGTTTTAGAAAGTATTCTTACTTAAGGAGGACTTCTCCTTTAAAACAGAGAGAGCTATTCATCTAGCCTGTCTAAATAGCAAGATGAAAAGAACTACACAACCTGATCAAAATGAGAAGACTTTCCAGAGGGTGAGCTGGAAAAAACATATTGTTTGAAGTATATAATAAAATAGAAAGAATGTCTACATACATACTGATAAAGTTTGCCCAAATAAAATTACTAGTTGTGTGTTGAAAGAAAAAAAAAATCTAACTAGACTAACTCTTAAGGTTTTACTTCACTGTGATTTGATTTAGTTTATCCATCCTTCTATATATAGGATTTAGATTTATCTTCTATATCTGAGGGGTCTATCTATCCCTTCATTCTGACAAAACTTGGATGACCTGGGAAACTGAAAGCTTAGCTCTCAAAATTTTCCTAAAATACAAACTGTAGCTGAATTTTTTTTTAAACTATTTTCTTCATCATTAAACACATTGCTCTGACAAAGTAGGGAAGTGCATTTTACTAAATGCATTAATGCACACATATTTCCTTATTCTTTTACATACTGAACTTCTTCATTTGGATCTCGTTTAAACACTTCCATGGGCCTGGTATTCAAAATGCTGATTAGTCAGTAGGAACGTTTTCTCTTAAGATAATACCTGTTAAACAAAAACTAACTAGATATGTTAAAAAGGTACTAGAAATTAGAGCTAAGAAATCAGAGAAGAGCAAAAAAAAACCACAGGTAAAACAGAATATTCTTAGAAAGTTGTATTGTTGATAACAAAACCTTAGCTTTCTAACATACCATTTTCCCCATCAATCAAATATATATTTACATACTATAAGGAGCAATACACTACCCTAACATGTAACCTGAAGCATGCTATTTGTTCAAGTTGATATAATAATTGAAAACTGAGTCTCTAGCAATACAAGCGGAAAATCTCCCTCCTACTGTTTCAAAAAAAAGGTCTTTCTATACTGGTTTCAAATCAGCTCTGTACAAACCATAAAGGGTAAATGATTACAAATGACAACCTATGTCAATGGAACTATAAGATATTTGATTTCAGGGTATTGCTAAATTGGGTTTTAATTATTCTCAGAAATTCTTCTTTCCAAATCCCTTCTGAATCACACCAAAGTCAGGGTGTCAAAAGCAACCCAAAGTAGATTGTGTTAAGATGAGTAGATTGTGTTAAGACCTCCCTCAAACTTCTAATTGATTTTCAAAAATATGATTAGACAAAGAGGCTACTTTTGGTCAAATGCATTACTTTTTGGAACAGAAGAAAAGCTCTGGACAATCTGAGTTTGTATCCAGCCAGCTCTCCTCCTTCTCCCTCCTCTCCCTGATGCTTCTTCCACTTCCACAACTACTGAAAAGTTTTATTTCAACAAGTATAAAAGTGACATTCAGCAAGTGAAAATATTGTTGATTTCAACAAAACTTATCATATGTATTTCCCAGAAAACTCTCTGACTCACAATACGTACACACATTATCTATGAAGTGCAAGTGCAGTTGTAACAAGCAACGATAACATAGCTACCTTTATTTCTGTTCAGGGCTTCCATATCAGATTTGTTTTTCTAACACCTGTTTTTGTCTGAAAAATACAAGATACAAATGACTCCTCAAATAGTATTTGCCAGCTTTAGTTATGTCTTTGTTTTGTAACACTGCTAAGGTATGCCCAAGTATGAGAGAGGCCTGCATTCTACTCTGGTTATACACTGCTACCAAAACCGTTGGACAAGTTCCAGGTCTAGCCTCAAAATCCTGTTTCAGCAGTCACCTTGAACCAACACATATCAAGATAAAGATGAAAATGGCTCTTTCTTTTTGAGGAAGACATGCATGTCAAATTTCATTACTGCTGCTGCCACCTCTCCCCAGCAAAAATGGGGATGGGCATCATGACACTAAGGTGATCACAAGACAGGCTAGAAGGAGCTGTTACAGAACATCATTTTCTTCAGCACTCAAACCTGGATGCACTGGAGAGTAGTACCTGACTCACAAAACATGTACAGTAGCAGCAACAATTCAGCCTCAGTGGAACAAAACGGGAAGATGTTTTGCAGGGCTGCCAGTTAGCAAACCCACCTTGCAAGAAGGGCACATTCACAGTTTTGCAGGAGTTTCATCAAACAACACTTGATGCTTACATTGGTCCTTGCAAAACACAACGAGCTCTATTAGCCATATAAAGTTGTAAGCCCTGGCGCTCTAACTACGTAAGTGCAAACTTTAGTAAATTACTAACCCGGCTAATGTAAATTGCAAGCATCAAGGAATACAAATTTAAATGCTTCCTTAAAGTTTATCATCAGTTCTCTGTTGCAGCTGCTTTCCCTTAGCACTTCAAAGACTCATTGAGCTTAAGTACACAAAGGAAGATTTGATCATCTAGTCCAGCCCTTGAATTTAACCCAGCTTGCTACACATTTAGCCCAGTTACTTGACTTGGACAATAATATTCAGAAAATTGTCCAGTCTTGGTTTAAGAAACCTAGAAATGAAATTTCCCTTGGGTCATCTGTTCCAATAATTAAATCTACCTTACTGTTTAAAAAAATTGCACTCTTTCTTATTTGAATGTCTGGTTTCTGTTTCTAGTCACTGATTATGCCTGCCCTTCCCAGTTAAAATAAAATTAAGAAAAAAAACCTCAATGAGGGAGAAATACGGTGTTTCTAAGGGCTTTTTCTGTTAACACAGTATGATAACACTGCTTTTAAAAGCCTGAGAGATGGAGATACAACAGCCCAATCTAAAAAGAATGAGCTTTCATTCTGAAGGACTAGAGCCCTTCCGGTGACCCCTTCTGCAAACTTTCCAGCCTTTCAAATTTTTAAATGTGTTGCATTTTCATGTAACATTCCAGCATAAGTCTCATTAAACTCATATATAAGAATAAAAATGACCTCCTTTACAGCTTTTCACTTTCCACTCTTCAGACACATCCTACAGTGCTTTATCCTAGATGTTAAACTTTGCACACTGAGAGCCTCAAGTGGTCCCAAAGACTACATAATCCACCTCATTCTGTATGACACTCATACTCACTTATTGCCACCAATCTTTGTGCCATCTGCAGCAATTTTAGGCTAGCTTTTAAGTCTTTACTGAAAGCGTTAAACAGTGTCACATATAACATCAGACTAGGTTAGAGATGCAACCAACTTTACAATGTGTTCTCCTTTGCCCAGGCAGGGCTGATAGTTAAAAATATAATGTATGGTACAGGGATGTGGTAGAATTAAGCAGTCAGCCTCAGCTGAAACAGGGAACAGATGATAATTCTGAGGCCAGTAAAGAACAATCCCCTGTAACACTCTGGAAAGCAAACTGATGTGCTTTTCAGGACTGTTAACAGGCACTACAAAAAAAGGGGGCGGGGAGGGGAGAGGAAAGAAGGTCAACAGAGAACTGTTATCTTTACAGATTGGCAATATAAACTTCTGGGCAAATAAATCCAAGTATAATCTGATAAGAATCTGTATGGATTTAAGAACAATGCAAAAAACTGCAACGAGAAACACATCGTTGAAAAAAATTAGCAAGCATAGAACTAAAAGAGTACCTCACTTAAAAAAAAAAAAAAACTTAAACAAGAAAGCAATTTCGACTTCCACCATACACACCACAAATCAGAATTTCATGTCATGTAATAATTAATGCTTTAAGTAGTGTACTTTAAATAACATGCAAATTAAAATAACACCACACAAAATTAGGCAGGCTACCCGCAACACAGGATTTTTCAAGCTTGCATTTCAAGTTTGGGGTTTTATTTATACATAAAATTTTAAACAATTTTAAGAAATACTGCCTGGCAAAATCAACTTTTCAAGAAGCGTGTCTAAAGATTTTTGCTCATTATATTAATCTGCAAGTTGGTTTGACGAGAAAGCAAGAAATAGTGTTACTATCAAGTCACTGGACAATTTTTCCCTCCTACTCTTGTTCCACGGCATGGCATTTATGAAGCACACAAGTTCACAAAGCCAAAGAATATACCATACAAAGAAAACATTTAAGATTAATAAAAGCAATATCAAGAAAAATGCAAAATGAAGTAGAAATTAGTATCGTTAAATACAGGTAGACAGAGATAACATATAAAGGTATTAAGGATTAAATATTAGGATGTACGAATTTGCAATAATTTAAAAGGCAACTGTCAGCTTGGAGAACCTTAGATGCACTTAAGTAAAGTCATTTTTTATTTTCCTTTAGGCATTTGCAACTGTAAAGCTGATAATACAAAATTAATTACTAGAAATTGTTCTAAATTAGTGAGCTAAAAGGCCAATCATTAATCTTCACCATCATTTGATGGTTAATCCATAGCTGCTTGCAATGTTTGGAATGCATCTCTACGCACTACTAGTTAAAGACACTTGTGAGCTAATAACTACAACATTTGCCTCTGCCATTAATTTTAACTTAATTTGACATCCAACATTTACTAATTGCCAAGGAGAAAAATTAGCATACAGCAAGGAAAAAGGTTAAGATGATTGACATTTGCATTAAAGAACACAGTGAAAATACTTCAACTATGTGTTAAGATTTTGTCTTCTCTCATTATCAGGTAAGCAATTTTGTGGAGTAGAGAGAGGACAGGAATGTCTGCCAAACAGGTCAAACAATTATATGGTATTGCTGTTTCCTTACAGCTTCTGCTCCTGCAAACTAGTCCCTGTGCTGCGGATTCCATCAATAAACTCTCTATAATTCCAGAAAACGTTACAACTTTTTAATATTAACAAGGACTTTATTGACCTGTTTTTTCCACTTTACAACTAGCAACACTAACAGTTCAAAAGTGGAAACTATTCTCCAAACAAAAAGAGATCTGTTTAGACTGGATGCACCAGTATCTGCAGATATCAAAACTAATTTCAGTTCAGTGAAGGGAAAGACACAAAGGTGTGCACTGTACGTTGACTGTAGCTCACTGACATGAAGACTCTGGTTATTTCTGAGTGATTCTGAGTGGAAGAAAGCTAAGGAAAGCAAATTCCCTAACATTATGCAGGAAGCTACATATGATAAGTTTCTAGAGGAGCCCATGTTTCCATTAAAAGGCATTCACTAATACATAAGTGAAGAAAGGGTGAAAATCACTGTACCAATATATTTTCATGTTCCTGCATTTTTATCTCAGCAAGAAATTTCTGCCTCTTCTTCCCAGCTTGAGAAAAAACATGCTCGCATACAAAATACAAATAATTTCTAGAATGAGAAAGTACTAGTCAATATAATTCTTGAAAGTCTTCAGTTATATGAGAGAGAAATCTATATATGTTGGTTGAATTTTATTTTCAAATCAGGTCAAGGTAGAGCTTATTATTACCTCACCATTCAACAATAAATTAAAAGCACTGTACCAAAGACTCAAGTAGTTGATCATTTTCACAAATATACTTACTGCTTTCCATTTATTTAAATAGCAAGACATGAGCTTGTTATCTTCAAGGTATATATTCCCTTCCTATCCCAATCCACTTTCCTGCCACCATTCCCACAGTTCAGTAGACAGCCAAACTCTCCATGAAGTACCACTCTGCTTTGTGCACATTTGATATTTAATTATTAATAAAAATATGTTGTAGCCAAATTCAGTGTTTACCATACTCCATGTCCCAATACCCAGCTACAGGTATTGTGTACTTCTCTATTATACCAATCTGTTTCCACGTGTTGTGGGAAGCCCTGTAGCAGAGGTTCCACATCCATCAGTTCAACTCGGCCCAGAAGTATTTTCTCATTCAGTTCCCAAATATAAAATAGCACAGCCACAATGAAATGAAGAGAGTTGGCAGTAAGCAAGAACTCTGCAGCAACACTAAAGATGGCCACTAACAATATTCCATGCTGCAGACACAGGTGCCATCTTCTAATATTTTTATATATATAGTTATAAAGATGAGAATCCACTCTCTTTTCAAGTTCTCTTTGCATAGTAAGAACTTCTCACAGCTCTCTGCAACTTTTTGCATTATAGTTCTTTCCCCTGAAAAACCTGTTTCCTCATTTCTTCTTTATCACATCCTGGGTATTTTTCAACCAGTAGTAGATCTCTATCACATACTCTCTTCTTTTAGGCTTCTATGCAGCTCAGCTCACTCAGCTGATCCTGTTCTTTCCAGCTTCATAAATTCTCAGTGTACCTTCCTCACTCCATTCCTGTCTCTCGCTTCACTCTTTCTGTTTGATTTACCCAAATTTCAGCATCCTGCAGCTTTAACATTGCATTTACTCAAACGAAGTGGCTAATAAGATGGAGGAGCTCTCCATTAAATGCACAGTGCTGCATGCGTGAGGACCCATCGGTGATTCACGTCCCCGCCTCCTGCCCTGTTCTGACTTCTGAGTACTGGAATTACTTCCTTCCTCAGAGGCAGTGAGCAGGAAAAACCCTTCCCACATACCTACTACATGAGAAGCAAGGAAACACCTAGAAAAGGTGAAGGATTTTGTCAGAACCACACTTTCCGGAAGGTACATAATTTCAAGGGAGCCTGAACACTCTAGTCTTCATGTTCCTTGAGCTCTCCACAAATTAGGTGGCCTCTCCCCTTATTTTTTGAAATCTCTGAGAATCATATATACCTGCAATATGTAATTTTTTTTAGAAATAACTATTTCTATGATAAAAATGAACTTCTATTTAAGCATTTCAAGTGTGCTACATATATAATTCGCATCTCCCTCAGCTTTGCTTCATGACACACTGGCTGTCATACCTGAAAGCCAAAAACCTGCAGCAGTACAACAATCCTCTTGGCTAACTAACTCTGCTTCTCAGAAGATCAATGCAGACACTTCAGAGGACTGAAGTTGTTTTTGAAGTCTTCACAATGCCAAAGAGCTAACAATGTCTGGAAACACCATTGTGGGAGAGAGACCTTATCCTCTTCAGAGATGGGGACGGAAAAGGAGACTCAACAGCCCTCAACAATTCAGGAGTGCCAACAGGATCTGGACTCAAGAGATCTTGATAGCCCACTACCTTCTAAAACCACTAAGCCATGTTCCCTTCTCCGTAAATGAAAATTTTTAAGTTTTCATCAGAAATTAGTTCCTCCGCTACCTAACCATTGTTGCTTTTGCCAATTTGCCTGCATCTGCAGTAGTGATGGAAATCAGGCAAACACAATACAAATTCCATACACATCATCATCTTCTGCATTAAATGAGTGAGGCATTTAAAAAGATATATATTCACTGAACACTTATCCATGCTTATTACAGCTGTACTTCTTTGGCTTGAAAGCTAGCAAATATTTAGAAATACATTTTATGCTAAAGTTACAGTACTAATGTTTTAAGACTATACAATTTCTTTCCATTCAGATCAGCAAACAAAATTCTAAAATATTTTCCATATAAAGAAACAACAAAACTGTAGCTTCCATGTATTAACATCCCTGAGTCTTAATCTGTGGTATTACAAAGTTCAGAATTTAGCCAAGTGACTTTTCTTTAACCAGATCATGTAGTAACATGAAGAATCTTTCTAACTAATAAAATATTTTAAGGGCCTGAAATAAGCAAATGTTCATTTTTTCTAGTATTTTAACACATTAAGATAATTTATAAGGGTATTATGCCATGTAAATCATTATATTCTTTTAAAACCTCGGGAATCTAAAAGGTCAAAAAGGCAAGTTGTGCACCATTCTTTACTTGTTTCCTATTATTAACCACAAAGCCATTGGTCCTTATTGCGAAGTACCACTCCTAGACAAAGGCCTAGCTGGCATGGTTATAATGTTTAAATACCAGAAGTTTTTAGCTGCTTTCACAAATTCAGTGCTGTCTGATTAGAAAAAAACCAAGTTTTGATTTAATTTTTTCATTAACATTTTTATTGAACTAGCAACTGCAGATTAAACACATTTGTATACACTGTGTTAATATTTGCAAAAAAATTATAACACGGAAATCAGGAAATACGTGAGCAATACTAAGAAATTTGGCTTTAAAAAGGTTACACGCACCTTCTAAATTTTGAGTGCAAGGAAACCAACGTAATGCAATTATGCTAGAAAAGCCATTGCTGCTTGCTTATAAAACGCTGTGCAGCTGTTGGAAGAGAGGGTTACAGTGACAAACAGCTTCCCTGCTACAAAGGTGGCAGGAAATCTATCAAACTGGACAATAAAATTGCAATTGAGTTTCTTTGGCTTTTTATAGCAGCTGCATGTATCTTGATGTGTAGCTCTGCAAAATCTATCCAATTCTGCAACACTAGTCCTTTATATACTAGTTCTTTATCATAGAATGGTGTTATAAATTAGTGGTAAGAATGGAGCAAAGGGTTGTAAAAAGGAAAAACAAGCAGTAACCCAATACAATTAGAGATGAAATATTAAAAACACAAACTGGTTATTCTATTAGCAATGTTAAGGAAATATTTTTGCTCCCATAATTCCCACATTACTCTTAAAGCATACTAGAAATCAAAAACATCTGAGATGCACTTAGCATCTAACAATCTGCCCACTGAATTATGTCCACACCATGTTATAGCTCTACTATATGAATCTCAAAATTGGTGTAAGGGGATGTAAGAATACTCAAAATATGTAAAATTAGAAGAATTACAAATTCATTATCATTGGATATTAATATCATTATATAAGGCCATTTTCAAGTTGTTAGTAAGTTTTTGTCACAAAGCTTTTTTTGTGATTTATCCTAATTTATGTTTATTTAAATAAAAAACAACTATGAAACATCATCTAGCTTTACATTGCTAGTTGTGTGAACTGCAAACATTACTTACAAAAAAGTTTAAACTGCAAATACACAAAAAGGTGAAAAAATCGTATTTAAAAATCCTCAAATACTGTACCATCATTCACACCACTATCATTAGGTTTAGTTCTGAGTGCTTTTGTTGCTTAACCATGCTCCTTTAGGCTTCTGGAGCTGGCTAATGATATTAGCATTAACGTCCAAACAAACTGAAATCCCTCAAATCCACTTTAATTCCTTCCAGATTGCAATATCAGTATGTTGCTACCACCGCCTCTACTCACACACTTCTAAACCCTGCCATGATTCAGCCTCCTCTGAAACAGGCTGGAAGAACAAGCAGTCCTTACATATTGACCTGAAAGCCAACAAATTTTGGTAAACTGAAATAGGAAGTTTTTTCCCACAACCAAGGATACCTTGCACTATGCCAGCATGCCAGGAACCAAATATGAGAAACAGGAAGAGTCAAGCACATCATATTCTCATTCACTATGGTACTGCACTAATATATATGCAGCCTTTTGAAAAAAACTAAAAGTAATATTATCTAAACACCCTCAGCTTTTTGGTGCTTTCTAAAATCAGATTCCTTTTCTTAATATTTGGCCCACAAGATCACTGAAAATCTTTTTTTTCCTTCCTCCTCTATAAACTCTAGACCATTTGATTAGCCACATTAAGTTACAGAATTAACATGTAATATTAATGATCAAAAATCCATGTTATCATTTTAGCATAGATTAATTAAATAAGATTTTATCCATTACACTAACTTACAACTCATAAAAAAGGTCAAAGAATAGAACTACACCTTATAAGTGCAAGATCATTTTTAAATTCAATACACCAAAGCTCTGTACGACAGAGGGGGAAGAAGGTGGTCTTCCTCCACCTCTCCTTTCCCTAGGGACAGCTCCTCAGTAATTCCAAGCAATCAGAGAAATGCTTTAAATTATGCCAGTTTCTATAAAAGGACATTAGGGATCTTTACTCTGGCTACAGTTTGCTACTGTTCAATCTATTCCACCTACACCCTCTGCATCTTTGGAGGAAAGAAAAGAAACAGATTTTTTCAGGGCTGGAGAGCTGAGAAAAAAGATTAAGGTATTTTTGTACGACTAGAGAACAACCCTCAGTATGGGTTAAAATTTGGCCATGAATTTTTTGCACCAATAACCTGTTTAGCCAAGTAACCATTTAATGCTACTTCACATACTTTTATTACACGGATTGCTGTATTTGCCTTCTCATAGCCAAACAACCAACTATCAAGCTATGGATGGGATGAATTAATAGAGCTGCAAAATAACAGTATCCTGTTGTCTGCAGAAATGGACATTTTTCTTCAATTCATCCAAAGTAAAAGACCCTCGAAAATGCTAACCATCCCTTAGAGCCATAAAATGATCATCAGGATTCACAGACTTCCAGTCCTTCTTTTTACATACTTAAATTAATTCATCCTAAGTAAATCTTTCTGATAAATCAGAACAATTATGACTACACAGGCCTCATCCTTTTGTATGGAAAAGGAAGCAGGACAGTTATATTTTACACTACAATACCTAGATTGAGATTCACTAATAACTTTTATGATAGAATTCTGGCTGCCACAACAAAAAACAGCCAGAAAAATAATGAAGGCTAATGATCTCATTCATACTGCAAGGATTTGCTTTCTCATCATGCATCCCATGATGGCTTAACAGCTGAAACGTCCATCTTAACTTTGATTTCTTTGCTTTTTACTGGTTTGTTTTACAGCCTTTTGATGCTTCTAAATGGTATTTTTGTTTAAGAATAGATATGGTACGCCACCTTGTGTTCACGCCATTATTAAAACATCCAGTCCAGCACACACATTCTTCTGAAGTGCTCCTGAAATTGGATTACCTAATTTTTGAAAATATTTATGTGCCAATTTTAGTATCAAAAAATACTAGCACAACTTGAACAACAAGAAACATTTTTGTTTGAAGTGTTCAAACAACAAAATCAGCATTCAATTGTCAAATATTTGAAAGAGTTATGTCCAGTAACATATATAAACACTGGGATTTTATTTATTTCAACTGTTGATCTTCATTTCAAGACTATCTCATTGTATGATCCACCATTCTACGGCTCCAAATTTCATTACACAGCAAACAAAATTTCCCAACAAACACTCACCTTTGAATGCGTTATTGACAGTGTATCCACCCAAACACGCCAGCCACCCCATTCATATTTGATCGCATGGTAGAGCAAAATTCGAAATATGGCATACACCATCTCAGTTATCTTCTGTTCCTCAGAAGTCTTAGGATTAAAACAGCAAAGGGAAAGCATCCACTCCTGCCAGACAGAGCACTGCAACAAACTCCTGCAAAATACACATATGCTATATAATACAATTTCAAAATCGATCTTAATCTACATCAGCCAAGTGAAGAATTTAACATGCACAAAATCACTCCTGTATGCAAGCTTCTCTAATATTACATATTGAAGAGTAAGAGTAAAGAATTCGCTAAACAGCAATGAAGCTATAGCTACCTAATGAGGCTATTTTATTAGGAGACTATTATTTACTTACATAGCTTGTTACATGCACACGTATGCAAACAATCTTACCTCCTATTTTCTCTGCTGTTATTAAAAAGTTTAATCATATCTGAGAGAAAGGCTCGCCGAACCTCCAGAGTTTCTGGACACTGGGGTGAGTTACGTAGCAGGACTGCAATAACTTTTAATATCGCTGTAAAATAGGTGACGAGTAACAAAATATTAGCATTAAAGCAAATTTTAAAATACCAGACATCTTTCAATATTGTTTGTATGCTAATCACTTCAAGAAAAGTGAAGCCACATAAAGAAGTATTAAACTGAAAAAAGGCACATCTCTACTTAGGTAGGTTTGATTAATATAAATCCTTTCTTTCAAGGTTTCTCACATCTGCTCACCTTCAGGGGGATTTGCAATCCCATACAGCTGAAGAAAATGGAAGCAGAATTAAACTATTATGAAAATTTTTGAATTATCAGGTTTAAGAAGCACAACTGTAACTACATGACAAATGACTACTATAAAACAAACTAATATCAAAACCTCTTCTTAAGGAAGACAAAGTCCACATAATATAATGCATCAGTTATAAAACCAATATATGATAAAAACGCATAGATTTCTCTCCCTCTCAATAATACCAAAATTTCAAAGAATTTGAACAACTCCTGAATACTCATAATGACTTTTGTTGTTAAAAAAAAAAAAAAAAAAAAACCACTGAGGAAGAGGACAAAATATATATATATAAAGTTTCATCAGCTACTCTATGAGCGTATTGTTTCCCATATTTTAAAAAGGCAGTGAAAACTGTTACTACGTTCTATTTTTTGAAGGAGTGGGACACTGCTGTTCTTGATACTTAAAAAAAAACCATCAAATTAGCTTTGTAACTAAATTAAGATGGGATTTGGACACAGTCACTGTGGTAGTTTCAACTCATCTTGTAGAATCTCTTTTAAAAAGTCCCTATTTAATAATATTAAACATTGACGTTACATAAATACTCCAGAAGTCACTCTTCTTAGTAAACCTAGATGATTCCAGACTTACAGGTCACACTACGAATAGTCTGTACTAATCATAATAGGGACTGTCAACTTCAAAAATTTTAAGAAAAAGAAACAGAAATCTCATCACAGCTCTATTGCTTCATATGGATTTACCAGAAAGTAAATGACATCCTCCAACCAGACTTCTCTCCTCTGTATCTGTTTGGCTGTCCTTTCTCTACCCTGCTTTCCACATGAAGTAACCCCACAACTACACCCTACACTTAATGCCCTACACTGACAGAGCAGCTATGAAAGTGAAAATTCTGTATCTCTCCACAAAAAATGAACTCCAAAAGCTATCATAATACTATTGTATTACATAGAGTACATTAATAATGCATATAATTCAGGAAAGGAGATCAGTATTTCCTCTTAGTTCAGAAAACATCTTAAGTTTCATATCAAGATATTTTCCATGAAGTAAGTGAACCAAAACATAAGCAGATACATTCCTCTTACTTTCAGTCTAGTGTTGTCATACTGAGAGTTATTTAAGATGAAGGATCTTTACATTCTTCAGGTAATTTAGTCTGACATCACTAAATAATGCAATCAGAATTGTGCTGGAACTTTAACATGTACTAAATCAAAATATTCTGTGTATGCAAGTCTTGAAAACCATTTCATAACATATTGCACAGACAAAAAGGGTGAGTTATGAACTACATACACATTTAGACATGTCTTTCAAAAAGCTGAAGATATATGCTTCCTCAATAACTCCAACTAAATATGCATTATCTTTCCCCTTGCATGAAAAACTATGCAAAACTGAGATCAGAATTCAGACTCGCAGATGTAATAAATACTTTTTTTTCCTTTTCTTTTTTTTTTTTTTTTTTTTTTTAAAAGAGCGGTCATTTTGTCTAAAGATGGTATCACTTAGAAATTCATATCATCCTTACGAGGATTTTGTATCTTCACTGTTGAATCTGGGTCGGGATGTTGTTTATGTATCACTTGAGTGCAAATCCGTTCAGTCAGAATCTAGCAAGAAGGAAGAAGAAGACACCATATCAATGTTTGCAAAGAGAGCTGACTGGAGTATAGTTGGATACATCTTTTCTACATTGCCATCATTATTTCACCAAAGTTATAAAACTACACAGAGATCGCTTGCCCTTTTTCTTGATAACTTAATTTCTCCTGTTTCTAAAATTTTACTCAACTCCATTTTTTGCACTCTTAAATGCACAACTGTTATTTTCAATGCACTGGAAGAGAAACCTGAATCTAACCAAAACAGTCATTGAAAAGCATCACTGCTGGAATAAAATTACACACACACACACACACACACACACACACACACACACACACACACACACACACACACAAAAATGTCTGCTTGAGACATTCAACTCACTCATTATCTAGAATTGTTCATAATGAGCATATCCAAATTAGGAAAAAAGAAATCTCAAGTAGTGAGCTTTGGAAAAAAAAAATAGCAGCTCTCAGCTGCATCACACTAAGGTTTTAATGTCATCTGGAACATATCAGCCCAAGTATGCAAGCAATTTTCTAACAATGTCTTACAAGTAATTAGGAAGATTGGAGCCTAACTACAGTACATTACTACCTCAAATAGGACATTGTATGTGGTCATTGTGATTAAGCTTGTCTGAAGCATCAGCCTTTCAGCCAACAAAGAGAACAATCCATGTCCAAGCATGACTTCAGCTTTTCTCCTAAAATAGCACAGAAAGATAAAGAAAATAAACTCGCGTATTCAACTTGCCATTAAAAAAAGAGTGCTTCAAGAAATATGAAATTAAAACATTAACTTTTTTTTCCCTTAAGTCTTCATTTTTGCCTAAGGAAAAGGGCAAGGAGTCTGGAAAAGGATAATTCTGAGAAGACAAGTCATTCCCTGAAGATAGTTGAAAGACAGCCGTCTTTCTTCCACAGATACAGTCCACTCACCGATGGGCTCAAAGAGCTGGAAGAGACCCTTCGGAATTTCTTGATAAACATTAAGGAAAGAGCATCTTTATATCATCTTTCCTTCTGCAAATGGACCACCTCATGACTCTCAGGATCAAAAAAACATGATAAAGGAAAAAATTTCAAGAAAAATAGTGAAGAAATCTATGTGCTATTCAAAGTAAGGACAAGTAGCACAGACATTTGTCCATGACTACCTGAATACTCTCATATGTGCACACATCATGGCTAAAGCATGAAAGTAGCAATAAAATCAAAATAAATTAGGATTAACTTTACAGGTAAGCAAAAGTTACCACACGACAGACACAGTTGAGAAGGCTGTAGATTTCTACATTACTCACCTTCATAATGAAAGTGCAAAAACATTTATATGAATACTGCAAAATACTGTTCGGTTACAGATGAAATAAATATCTACCTGTTTCAACTCTGAGCCCTGGCAATCTCATTGACATACAAGCTTCTACCTTAGTTAACTTCCAGATCACAAAACTGGTTAGGCCTATAGGCTATCAGCCATATAAAAAAGGAACTGATTGTTAATGTTAATGCAGTTTTACCCAATTTTATTAAAAAGGTTGAAAAAGGTATTTGAGACATCTTAAAGTAAGCTCTCAGTAAGCAATATAGGTTTCAATCTCACTATTCTAATTCTTACCACTCATTTCACTGGAATTTTGCAAAAAGACTGCTTTAGAAAACAGGAAGTTATAATGCAGGCAGTAGTAAATGAACATGTTAAGGAAGTGATAATGCCTGGACAGTAGTTCCCAGTAACAAGTAGTTCCACCACTTTGAAAAGGGATTAATGACAAACAAACCGAAAGGTACTTAAAGAAAAATATCTCCTTTTTGGTGAAGCATATTTGCTGATTAACCTTCAACATAGCCTTTGTTATTTTATTCTATTTTACACATACACACACAATTGTATAAATATATTCATAAGTCTGTATATACACATACACACGTATATGGCACATGCCACAACATGCCATTTTCTCAAGACCTAAATCAGTACTTACTTTGGAGCAAGATGCTTTAAGAAATATCCCATCACTTTTAGAGCTTGCACTCTGATGCCTTCACTTTTTGATGCTAAAAGCTTGTAGACAACCCTAAGTGGAGAAAACACACAGCTTCCTAAAATAGTTGAAATAGTACAGTTTTTGAAATGACACATTAACTGCAGCAGACTGCAAATAAATTTGCATCTGGTCTTAGGGCCTAAGTTAAAAAGATGGCTATTAATATGAACGGAAAAAAACAGCACGACATTTCTGCTAATCACACAACAATTTGTGTTTTCACATTTTAAAATTCTATTTAGAGATTTTTAATCTGATTTTAAATTTTCCAAAATATCGATATATATAATGTATGTTTAGCTGTGAAAAGGTTGTTGCAATTTCTATATGTAAAACTGTCTTAATCTAGTATTTTAACCAGAAAACCAAGCAAATAATTGTTTTAATAAAAATGTGGCTGAATAGGAAGAGCTATATTTGGATGGGGATTAATTACTAGCACTAATATTTGACACTTCTTTGCTGGTCCCTCAGGAAGTAAAGAAGCACCAACTCGGGAGTCAATCTTGTCACTTCACCCATACTCGTTTCTGCTCTTCAGAATATCAAGTATAAAACGTTTAATGCAAAAACACATTGGAATCTTAGCTGAACTGTCCTGCCTACCAAGTTTCACATGCATAAATACATGTTCTTTCTAGAAGGTATTCTCCCAGTCATTACTCTTCTTAAATTATGATGGCAGGTGTTCATATTTCAATCTCAGAATTCTGACAAGAACACAAACAGTTTTCACTTTTCCATTTTCAGTTAGAACCAAACGATTGCCCTACCATCCTGCAATAGGGCACTGTATTGTACATTTCAGAAGAGCTACAAACCAATTCCTGAGCACTTCTGTTTATTCCAATTCTATTTTCTTGTTACACTGAGAGAGTTTTTTCATAATGCAACCAAACTAAAATAACAAAATTAGGGGCATTCATCATTCTAATTGGGAAATGCCTGCTACAACCAGAATTCAGCCCTATCAGAATTCTTAAATATTCTTTATAGGATCACCTATAGTTGGGGCAGCACCTCCGCCCTAACTTATGTCTTTATGACAAAAGACACAGATCTCAGTGAACTATTTCTTTCAACACATGCCATTCAGCATGTAGCCCTCTAAAAACTATAAAATGATCATCCCATGCAGGTTTTGTCACAGTGTGTGTGTGCTGAACAGATGTTACTGAGTTCTTTTTCATAACATCCACGTGTAATAAGGAGACATTTCCCTATTTTTCAGATAAGACACCAAGAAAAGATAAGAAAAATAGCATTCTTTATTAGAGGTGAACAAGTGAAAATACACAGGGGCCTTGAAAAGGAATTTATACAACCCTCTTTGGACAAACTCTCTCACTGAATGTAGTTGTACTAGCAAATCCTCAGCTCTTCTAGAAATCAGACTATGGGTTTCTCAAGCTGGGGCCACAGAAAAGGCAAGAAACCACAATTAGTGACAATTAAGGAAAAGTGTGATGTAAGCAGTCTGCCTGGCAGCCCAGGCAAAAAGCCCATTCTCCAAAGCAGCATTCAGTGTCCTTAAGCATGTGAAAGCTGTTCTCCCTTCAACTCTTTCCCCAATTACTATAGAGCTTCTCATCTCTGTATTTTTTTTTTAAGCAGCAACCCTCCCAAGAACATCTAACCATATCCACAAAATAAAATGTGTGTGAAATTACATAAAAATCGTCTTAGTGTGCAAGAGCAAAGCAGAGTAGGCAAATTAACATTGCTGAACAATCTTTATTTTAGAAGTCCCTAACTTTAGTATTCTTAATTTAGCCATCTTAGTAAGGTGGTCTCAAAAGTAAAGTAGTCTTTAATGTAGTTTCTTGGATTTTCAAAAGCTCAGTATCTTTTCATTCAAATCTGCTTTCATTTCTCATGTTCAGCATCATAGAGTATGCCAACAGTAACTCAGATAAAGGCCTATCCACTTCCTGCCAGACATGGACTGCAGGGAACCCCACTGCCAGAGTACTGTCTCTCCACCTCTTACTGCGAATGCATGAAGAACAAATTTCAGACGCTTACGACTTTGGCAAGTGGGAGGCTCCAGAAAAGCACATTCTGGATATTAGTGCGACTCTCACCAACCCTGTGATGCCAAATTTCAAAATCCTGCTCTACACCTCTGTGATGCTAACATTACTCCACTACTTAGTTTCAAGAAAAGAGCAATTTTGAGGAAATTTGTAAAGTTTTATTAAAAAACCAAACAAACAAAAATCCTAATTTGAATGACTGAAGAAACTTTCCAAAAGTATCCAATGTTGCAATATTGCATTTTACATCAGCCAGTTGTAAAAAGTTCACAGGACTCTGGCTGAATTAATAGGTCTTATTTATACATACCTATGTACTCACAACAAATTATATATTCCTTAACTACTGCCTACCTAAAGATATTACCCAGGACATCTAAACTGAGACAAATAAAATCCGATTCTACATTGGAATCTAAATGAAAACCCAGGAGTGATTAAAATCCAATTATCTATAGTAAATAATTTATCCTGGGAAAGTTGAAGCAACAGTAGCTGTGGAATAAAACCAATGGGTAGGCCCACCATACAATGTCATGCTAACAATATAACCCATTTCCCTACTTGTCCTAACAGAACAGTATGAGCGATACTTAGTCTCATAGGGAAAAAATATTTTCATATGACATTTTTTGAGTAGGTTGGTAGCTTTTAAAATTTTAATTATTTCTAAAACCTATTTATAAAGAATTATAGAATATATGTATACATACATAGAAAATATATAGAATTATTTTTATATTTCAATAACAATTATTTTTAATTAAAAGAAAACAATAAATATATAAGCAACCCGTTAAGTGACTGGAGACAGTACAGGAGCAAGGAATGTAATAAATGAGACAGGAAAACAAAATGATTTCTCACTGTGGATTCACTATTCATACTGACTTGCCCATACACTAGTTAATAAAAAGGAAAATGTCTACTGCCAGTTGTTAAGTAAAAACAAATGTATTACATTAGAGACCGAACATGACATTCATATACTTTATTATTTAGGGGTTTTATTAGTTTCCCATAACACAATACATTACCATACAAATGAAGACAAACCTGAAGAAAATGGGTTAAAAAGAAGGGAGGGGAAAAAAAAAAGAAAAAAAAATCAGCCTAGCACTAAAAAGGGAGGAAACAATTATGAACGTGCCTGAATGCTGTCTCTTGAGAAAGAACAACTGAAAAAAATATATATATAAATGGGGGTTAACCAATAGGTGCAAAAAAATGTATGAATTGAAACTCTGCCTTTACACCGCAAGAGAACTACTACTCCACACACTCTTCTAGGAATAATTCTTACCTTTTTTTGCCTGATGCTATTTCCTCCCCACAAGGTCCATGCAGATTCATTTCAAATTAGAAAAGTTCAATAACACGACCACCCCTCTGAGAGCCACAACACAAAAATCAAGGCCATAACTTAGTCTTTTCCTAGTAGAACTTCTCCTGTGCTTTTAGTGTTAGTAGAACTGGCTTCCTTCCCCAACTACTTTTCTCTCACGAAACATTTCTCATTTGGGGGGGGAACAGTCATTGTGAACAATCCATACCAAAGTGGTAAATTTAAACAAACAAAAGCTTTCTTCTGCAAAAATCCCATAATACCTTGCACATTAAAAAAAAAAGAAAGAAGGCTAACATCAGAAGAAATCTGAGCCATTTTTTGTCAGCCTACGTTCAGTTCCAAAAGATACGTAAGAAAGGGATGCTAAAAAACTAGTAGATGAAGACTTAACATCCACATATAGACTAACTCAAATGGACTACTACTTGTTTCAGCATGACTTGCAGCTTGGATACATTAAAAAAAGACCTCATTGATAATACATCCAACATCACCTCTTGCCAAAGAACACATGGACATAAAAATCACCCCAAAGGATTCTGAGATTGCAACACACACTGACAAGGACCTTTCAGACTGCATGGAAATTTTAGCAAATAACAGTAAGTTCAAAATATTATTCTCTTTTGCCTACTTACAAAATTTAACTTACCGTAATCCATTCCTCTTGTCAAAGGCAGGGATCATAGAACCAGGATGCTCTGACATCAGAGCAACAAGCAACTGCAGGACATCCATTAGATTGTCATCCTGTTGAATAAAAATTACAAGTTTGAAATGAAAATGCATCTACGCTAGAGCATTGTTCTGTTCAAAAGAGCCACTGCAAATTATTTTAAAATAATCTGGGCAGTATTAGTAGACCAAGGGCCAAAAGGAATAGGCCAGGATCAATGAGCTGAAGATCTAGAAGGCAAGTTCAAGGAGCCAGGAGAAAATATTATGAAGAAAATACTTTTTTTTTTTTTTTAAATAGAGGGGAAAGTGATATAGCTATGTCTGGGGAGTAAGTCCCTGACAGGGAATGGACTCTATAACTATGTCATCCACGCACATGGTTATCTGCACACATGCACATTCCCCTCTCTTCCTGCACAGGAGCTGCTGCATATTTGGGACACTGGGCAACATCTAATAAGAAATATCTACTAACAAATGTCCACGCTAGGAAAAATAAAGTTACCACACCTGCCACTGACAATATTAAAAATGGGTAATTCAAGTCACCCTGTAAAGTTTTCAACACTATTAGTCTAAAGCACTCAAAACCACAGTTTAGGAATTTGTTCGAAGTTATATTACAACTACAAAAAAACCTACAAAGTAGCAAAATGCAATCATGTCTTCTTTTCACATTCTTTGTGGTATTGAAATGAAAGCTTAGTTTAAAAAAACCAAAAAACATTTTCCATCATTTTTGAATAGTCTGATTCTGTCCCTATTAGTAAACCAATTATATGCCTCCTGAACAACTCTGCTCCTCTAAAAATATCATTAGCTTGCATCACAGACACTATCCTTGACAAATGAGCCTCATAAGGTGACTGAATTTTACTTTTTTCTTGTTGTTGTTATGAATTTACATCTAGATAACTAATTCAGTAGGATTCAGTATCCATCTTTTAGACTAGGCTATATATACTTCATTATATAGTTAAAAATATTATCACTTTCTCATCTGAAGGCTATATAAAGCTTCTGCTATTTTGGTTCACTCATTTGTTACCAAGAATCTTATTTTTTTATATATCAATATATAAGAGAATGACATAAGTTATTTGACCATGATGCCAAGTACATGGTTCGGTAACCAGCAGAGAGAATAAAAGGAAGATACAGGTGTAAATAGAAAAGAAAAAAATCTGTACTACTTGAAGTGAAGCTCAATTAATTCCTTATTTTACCCATTTCAAGCACCCTCCCAGAGATTAGATCAGTTAGATTTATGTCCCCCATTTCCCTTGTCTTTGATGTTGCATCTGGCATAAAGTGCCTTTTCCTGGTGGTAAAATATGAAGATGCAGATGTATCAGTGGTAACCAACATTTTCTCCCAATTAAGTTTATATGCTTCTCTCAGATGCCATTAACATGCATCTTTATTTTTAACGCATTTTTTCAATTTTATTGCTTTATTTAAGAAGCAGAATACAAAGGAGTAAAAAACAAAATTAAAAATATTACTTAGGCAGCATAAAACAAGTTGGTTTTTTTTTAAAGCACCATCTGCTTTTCTGCTTGGTAACTCAGTTTGCAAGTCAATATAGGAAACTCTTTTGACTTACTGGCTTACTGAACTTCAATCTAATATTGAACATAGTGCACTGCAAGATATTGGTAATTCAACACACTACTCTTAAGAATTGGACAATGTTTGTACTTCCTCTACAGAGCCATTTTGTGGCAAAAAGAAGGTATTTTATTCTATTTAAAAATATTAAGATAATTTACTTAGTGGTCACAAACAGCAGAAGCAATGTAAAAAAAGAACAAATTAAAAGTTACCTCATGGATAGTGAGTAGATAATTCAGAATAGCCTGCAATTCATCTTCTTTTATTCCATAGTCCTTTAAAAACAATCACGTTTTAACTATCATCTTTCAACGTACAAAAGAGAAGTTCCCAAAAGAGCATTATTACACACCATGGTTACATACAGTGTAAGAGTCTCACAAGACAAATTTGTTTTCACTGGGTACTATAATAGCTTCATAGAAAGAAGGTAGCTGTTTCTCTGCACCAAAAGAATCCAACTGAAGGTTACAAAAGTGCGTTAAGATGACTCCAAGACAGGCATAAAGGTAAGCTGGCGAGTAATTTAGTACATGAAATAACTGATACAGAGAATGCGAACTGAGAGCTTTTTGTTAATAGGCTAATGAAGTTATGGTGGCAAAGAGCATGCAAAAGTAGAGCTGCATGTTTAGTTATAAGCATAACTTAGCTATGCCTATAGCTGAGATTGCTTTTTATTTTGCACTTCAGAATCGTATCTTCAGCTGCTTTCAACTTTGCAAATATTTAAATAATTTATGGCTTCTATGTCACAAACCTGCCTTCAGGTGTTTTTGGTGAATTGAGAAACAAAGTAAACCATTTATGAGAATGGGATTATGGAAGGGAAGAGCTAGAAAATGTGCAGAAGAACCAACTTTCTATCATGAACATCCTTTTCACCGTCCTTGGGATGGTCTATCCAAAACTGTCCAAGTCATAAACCTCTGACAGAAAAATCAAATTCACACTCTCAATAAAGGTCATTTAAAGTTTGATAGCTAAATGTTCTCCACTATTTCAATTATAGAACATCTAATTTCAATAAAGACTGTGAGAGTCAAGAGCAGAATTCTTCTGGTAGTTACTCTTCCCAACTGCTGTGGCTCTGGAGAGCAGCACAGGGAGCATTTTGGTACGTTAGCAGCACAAAGAAAGGGTGGAAAAAAGCTGGACTCAAACACAGAAGACATAGCCCGGAGAAAGGAGATACAAATAAGAAGAGATCAGAACTTACAGTGGGAAAGGGCTATGAAGAATCTATAATCAGTAAAACTACTGAGTTTTAATATCTAATGTCCAACAAACGTTTGCAAAGCTGGTACTTGTTACTGGTAGAAGGAGTATCTTGTCCTCCTCTGTCCCACTGGTCCATAGCATACAATGCAATGCTACTGTCAAATCTACTCTTTATGCATTTCCTCTGATGCAAGCGGTATCATTGTTGTCAAAGGCAAAATATTGAATCAAGAAGTACACATCTCCCCTGTAGCAGACATTTCTAAATCAGTGATTTAACTACTCACTCCACTTTTGATGAAATCAGCTCAAAAGAGAGAAAATACGTCTTCAGCACTACTGTCTATGACACCAGCCACAATTAAGATAATGCACCTTAAATGCTATTTTCATTTACTTATTTGCTTACAAAACTCAACATGCTTAGGGAAAAAAAAAGTTATAGTGAAGTTGCTTTCCTTATGAAAGGAAACTTGGATACCTTAGCATAATTTAAAAGTTAGCCTACCTTCATCACTAGCTGTTTAATGAACATCAATAAGAATGCTCGCAGAGATAAAATCTCTTTTTGATTAGGTCGTGGCCCATCTACGAAGGAAAAAAAGTAGATACATAAAATAAAACTAAAAGTGGTTATTAGTGTAAAATGCATTTTCATGTACAGAAAAATAAAAGGCATTTGCTACGTGAAGAGGGAACAATTTAAAGTACAGTTATTTTTCCTCTACTTTGGATTACAGAACAATAGTAATTTTAGCACTGTTTATTAGCAAAATGCTCTAACTAGTGAGGTTCTAGAAAAGCTTTTATTAAACATGGTTTTCTAAAAACATCTAAATTCTTTTCACAGTTTTACAATTCTCCATTTCCATAAAGAAGAACCATTCTTCTTTACCAACTTCATGCAAGGAATAACTCCTATATGAGAATTTTACACTTGAATTCTTAGATTTCAAATTTTTGCAGTGTACAATTCTTTTTAAGCCTGTGCACTGTTTAGTAAAGCTCAAAGGTAGCACTGCATGCCATTATTACACGTAGGCTACATCTACGATAAAAACGAATCCTGCAATACTATATATAAAAGTTACCTTAAGCCAAAGACTTAATTTGTTAACTCAAAGTCAAGAACTTGCTTCTGCCATTTCTGTGTAAAGCAGACTACTACTAAAATGTTTTAAATACTTAAATATGGAGTAGCTCCCAGGAGAGACAGGGTTAAAACAACAGGTGCAACCATATGGCAAAGCCAAGAAAAAGCCTTTACATGGAAAGCAAATGTCTGTTGCAAACACCTTCCTAGGGACAGTTTTTAGATTTGCTCATAGGTTCACATTTTCTATGATCATAATCACCAGGGAAAAGCAAATCAATTAGCAAATGCAAGCAATCATACAAGGCTATGTTTTTGTACAGGATATGCCCACTGACATATTTGGTCTAAGAATAGGTATTTTCAACATAGACTAGTCTAGTCAAAATAAGCCATTCAAACTAAAATAGTAAGATTATCTTATACATACACTTGCCCCAGTTTCAAAAGATCAGTTCAGAAGCTAATTAAATAAATCCATGTCTTCACTGAAAAGAAAAACCACATATACTTTGTTCCTTACAAGTCACAAACTACTACAAGGCAATCTTTGCAATGCTCCAACAGGCTTGGCCATTCTGTGAAGCGGACCCCTCATTCCCAGTACATCTAGCTTTCACCCACTGCTTCTCTCTCTGAAATTCCAGAGCTTTTCTTCATCACAGGACAGAGCAGAGAAAGAAGTTTCTTTCCCTCTGTCAAAAGATTCAGAAGATGTTGCGTGCATTATCTCCATAAAACTCAGAATAACAACTAGAAGCGTCATAAAGCTGTATTTTCAAGATGCATTAATTGCCTAATTTGCTCCAGACCCACCTGTATATGCTTATGCTATGTATTGAATTGCTGCACATTTCATTTCCCCTAGATCCTTCTACGGTATGGTATCTCTGAGTTAGGCAGCTATTCCCTTTGTTTTTTCCTTACAATCAGTGTTCTTGTTCCGTGTCAAGGACAAGTACTAAACACCTGTTCTAAATTTCTTCCCACTTCTTTCCCCATGAGTTCACTGTACAGTTTAAGCATGCTTATTAAGCATGTTTCCAACAAGTTCAGACCTCTGTGCTTGTCAGATAGACCCAATATGCCTGCTTTCAGCTATAATGGTCTTACCAACAGATCTAACAGGCACTCAAAGGTGTCCAGAACTTGAACAAGCTCCATAAAGAGACCGTATTCCCAAGCACAGATCCACACTTACAAAACCCAACCTGCTCTACCAGTTCTAATATCTGTCTAATACAGAATCTAATATTACTAAAATAATACATGGTGATAGAGAATATGATTTTCTTCAAATGTTTTCATTAGTTGTTTTTTGAAAAGAGCCTTCAAGAATATCCTAGGGACAAAAGGTTACAGTGAACCCATCCTATTAAAATAATGCTTTTGCTGGGACATTTACAGATTATATGACACATTGAACACAATGCTTAAAACAAACGTTAGCTTGCAAGAGCAGAAATGAACACATACCTAAACCTTTGGGAGTAATACCACTGCGATCCTGAGGATTCACTACCCAGTAATAATACTTCAGGGTATGCATGACCAAAAGAACTGTCCCAACTCGCCGAATTGCATTGTATATGTTAACAGTGCCAATGAACTCAGTGGACAGGTAGGTGTACAGGATCAGCTGAACCTAAAAATAACCAATAAAAAGCTTAAAAATCATTACATCAAAATTGTAGCATATCAGGCAACTGTATTCTTAAGTTTCATCCATTAAAATTTCTTAAAGAAACAGAAGACTTTCTCAGCATCACCTAGTAATGAAGCTTCTAAAACTCTTGGAAACTGATGAAAAAATTCTAAAACTATAGAGGTTTTTTTTCTTTTTTTTAAGGTGGCCCGTTATTCATAGCAGAATGAAAGCATGGCATTCACAGAATCACAGAATTTCTGAGGCTGGAAAAGATGATCTGTGGACCATCCAGTCCAAGCCCTTGCTCAAGCAAGGTCACCTAGAGCAGGTTGTCCAGGACCGTGTCCAGTTGGGTTCTGAATGTCTCCAAAGACAGAGACTCTACAGCCTCTCTAGGCAATGTGTTCCAGTGTTCAGCACCCTCACAGTGAAGAAGTGTTTTCTGATGTTCAGACAGAATTTCTTGTGTTTTAATTTGTGCCCGTTGCTTCTTGTCCTGTCACTGGGCACCACTGAGAAGAATCTGGCTCCATCCTGTTTACATCCTCCCGTCAGATATTCATACACATTGGTAAGATCCCCCTGAGCCTTCTCTTGCCCAGGCTAAACAGTCTCAGCGCTCTCAGCCTCTCCTTGCACAACAGAGGCTCCAGTCCCTTCATTATCTTAGTGGCCCTTTGCTGGACTTCCTTCAGTAGGTCCACGATTGTCTTGCACTGGGGAGCCCAGCACTGGACCCAGTGCTCCAGCTGTGGCCTCACCAGTGCCGAGTCGAGGGGAAGGATCACCTCCCTCAACCTGCTGGCAAAGCTCTGCCTAATGCAGCCCAGGAGGCTGTTGGCTGCCTTTGCCACAAGGGCACATTGCCGGCTCACGTATTAAGAGGAAATACGTATGCTTCTATCCTCCTTCATACAATTTTGGCAGATGAAGCTACAAATTATTTCAAATGCTTGTAATTGAGAAAAGCAGTAGTTATACTTAGCTGCCAGAATTTTAAAGATATTACCAAAATGCAAAATGAAAAAAGACAAAATAAATGTCTAGTACAATTATTTATTACTTCTTTATGTAAACTATTTATATTATTTATATCATACTATTGGCTCTTGATCTTATTTCATAACCTGAAAAGAATTATGACTGTTTTACAAAATGATTAGTTTTGTGCTTTTTTTGAAGTTTGACAAAGGGTTCATGTAAAACATTCAAATGATCTAATTAACCTGCCCCCTTGTCCCCCCCACTTTAAGCCCTCCCCAAAACAAATAATTGCAAATGCTGTATTAGATAAAAATATACCCTTCAAAGAACTTGTCTTAAAATGAGAGAGAGAGAGAAAGAGAGAGAAAGAGACCAAATACAGTAATAAATTCCAAGCCATGACTGCTCCTAGAATTTCTTCTTGGAGAAGGAACAGCCCACAGGCATTTTCCCTAGAGAGTCATTGCCATGTCCATTATATCCAGAATGTGTTGAAAGAACCACAAATGTTCTAACAGCAAGAAGAAAAATCAGAAATCAAAAAGCAGAGGTGCAACATGATCTTAAAAGGGTGAGGCAATAACAGACTGACATCCTGTGGGGAAGCATTTTCTTCTTGCCCTGTCTTATGCAGAAGAAACCAATACACAGGTAAATATTGTGAACAACTAAGCTTTCCTAATCACACAAAGTTAAATAAAAAAAGGTCAAAGGTATTTCTTTGTTAATTTTTATTTCATTCTTTCCTACAATTGCTGCTTGTAACCAGAAAGATATCAACACTTCAGTCAGAAGCATGGATTTCAAACAGGAAGTATTATTATTTCCCTTTATTATAGAAAGCTGCATATTTATTATAGGCTTAACTGTTCAGTATAGGCTTAAATATTTATACACCTTCTTTACCTTTTCTGCTGAGAAATAATCATGTAAATAATTTTCTAATTTAGTTGTAGAACATATACATGCTTTACCATGACTTCAACTGTAGCACTGTTAATGCTGTCTCAATTTATGAGACGCTTCACAAACAAACCAGACAACCTGATGAGGAAATTTTAAGCAGAACTAACTGGAAAAGTTTCCATCCAAACAGTTCGCTCTCAGAAAACACAGGTTCACCAACACAAAAACACTGTGTGGGGAATACGTCAATTTAAATTAAGACTTCAAATCTGATACCCAGGATGATTCCTATTAAAAATTGCTATGTGGGGTTTTTTTGTTTGGTTGTTTTTTTTTGTTTTTTTTGTTTTTTTTTTTTGTCAACAAGCCCCTCCCAAATTCCTTCCCAATCTGCAAAACTGACTAGATCAGGGACTCCAAAAGTCATCCCCACACCGCTCTGCAGAATGCTGTAGGTTTCCAGATTCATTGAAAACCTTGCGAGTCTGCAAAACTTGACAGCTATATGTAGAAAAGCAGAGTCTAGAAACAGTTCCAGTATGATTTCTGTTGCAGATTTAGAATTCTTGGAGACTAGGCTTCATCTCGTGACTCCATAATAGATATAACATAAGATGCCTTATTCATAAGAATAAATCATTTTACCTTTGCTGGGATATGAATCCATATTGCAGGGTTAAGGAGAACATGATCACACAGCTGCTTCAGCAAGGGCACCCCATTGTGTAAGTTGCTCAGGTACTTAGAAAAGGCAAGGCATAGTTCTAGTACAGCTCGAGTAACATGGGCTTTGGAAGACTGTAAAAGAAGATTTCCTTAAGCAAGAAACTTGCAACAGTACATAAAGATTATTCTTTCAAAAGACTTGAACATTAATATGATACATAATGATATGAACTTTAATACGATTTTGCTTTACCTTTTCTAGGCTATATCCTACCACAAGGAAGCCCTTACAGGAAAGCATCTGTTCTTGCATAGCAATGGAGTTCTTTAACAACTCCATGATGAAAGCCAGTAAAGTAGAACTGAAAAATAAAACATTTTAGAAAAGAATAAAAATGTTTTAAATGGTCACAACAATGAGATAGAAAGTATTTTCACATTAACACTACAAAACATACAGCCCAGAAATGAATTTAATCCGTAATCCAAAGGCTTGCATCAGAATTTTAAAGACAAAAAGTAAGACTGAATTTGGAAAGTGCTAATTTCCTGCTTTAATTTCATGTATTTCTAACTTGAAGTTCTGGATTTTGAGATAACTACACCATAGCAAAATTCTTTTGAAAACTTATTCTTGCAGAAAGGCAACAGTAAGTGCCTACTTTTCTCTGCTTCATATTTCACTTTCAAACTTCTGCAAGATGAGTGCCATATGCCTTTCCACTTGCTACCACTTTCCTTTCAGATAAACAGATGTTGGAAATATTTCTCTAGACACAGCTTTACTATCAGCTCAAGCTAATTCAACTCTGTGCTGCTGCCAAAAAGAATGTTCGTGTCCCTCCCCATGTGTGACGGTACTAGCGCCGGTGAATTAAGACCATATCCAGCTGAAAATCCCTCTGCTGCTGGGCTAGTATGTAATTCAATCAAATCCCTGACTCTTCACATAGATGCACAAGTCTGAGCCAGGGCAAGGCATGGCACAGCCCAGGAACGTACAAATGGGCTGAAGGAACACTGTGACCATCCCTCTTAGCAACAGTGTGATGTAGATCATCTTAAAGCAGTCGCAAAACTACAACTGCAATGAAAGACAGCAGACTACATGAGGATTTTAAAAAGTGATCCCTTTGGTATTAACACTACTCTAACTGAGGAGGCTCCACCAATTTCTGTGACTGGATGTTTAGAGGTTAGACTCAGCTAAAAAAGAGTTTAAACCAGAAAAAAATGAAGGATTCATATGCTAACAAAGCTTGGCAGTAATGTGGAGCAGCATAGGGAAAAAAGGCACATGACAACTTTATATCAATATTGGTTTTACTTTAATGTCAAAATATCAATACATTTCAATAATGCTAAAAAGGAAGCTGAAAAAATAAGACTGTCTCTTCCTTCTTCTGTTCTGATTGTTTTGAAGCTCTATCTCCCAAAAAGTCTGAAGATAAAAACAAACAAAGAAATGCCACAAAATGGGTCACGTCATATAGCTGAAAAATTCATCTTTCCTGGAGTTTCTCTAGAAGCAGTCTCCTATTCTTTTTCCCCATGGACAGGAATAAGCTCAAGTGAATCGTTCATAATTCTGTTGCACCAAAAATGTGCAAAGTAGAAAAGATATGCACACTTTGATTGTCTGTGAACTGACAAAAAAAAATTCTTGCAAATAAACATACTTTACTTGGAGGTCCTTCAGTAATAAGGCCAGCTTTTTGTTGTGAAACATAATTCACTGTTGTACAAGACAATTTAAATTACTATGCACTAGACACTAAATTACTAAATTAAATTACTATGCGCTAAATACTAAATTACAGCTTAATAAAGCAAGAGATAGTTTCCTTTACATAAAAAAAGAAATGCAGAATGGAAAAAAATAAACGTATACACTCACCAAACAGTTGTGTCAACGTGGTCTGATGAATATTGCCTATAGTCTAACTGTGCAAACAGAGGGAAAAGCACCTGCACTCCTCCAATGGAATGCATGGCACTTTGGATAGAATGCGTTAAGACTGCTTTCACATCCTGACAAGGAAGAATTAAAAGAAGATTGAAATTTTTTTCAGAAACTCGTAAAAGAAGTTTTTTTAGGAGTAGTTTGAAACATCTTCAAAATATAACTAAATTATTACCAAATAAAAAGAAACTGCAAGAAGTACAACCTAGCTGCTACAGCCACATTAAACGTCCAGTCTGTATGACCTATGCATGACCTATTGCTTGAAAGACAGTCCATACTTCAGATCCTCAGATGAATATACAGGAGATGGCTTGTAAACTCTAAAACAATAGTCTTTAGTAATAGAGAATCTCTAGGACGGACACATGAAAAGTTCATTACAAATTTAAAGATTAAGGCCTTCAAAGCATAAGGAAGAAAAAGCTATAATATAAACAGGACAAGGGACTGAAAATGGGTAATATCTGTAGAGGAGTGAAAGTATGTCAGAAATGAGGAAGAAGTACATTTTTGAAAAGCTATGACAATAAAGTCTTTGCAATATTGACATTTTTTAGGTTGTAACCTTGATAAGAAACCTTTTTTTTTCTTTCCTTAGGATTCTTACACATCAACATTCATTCAAGAACAGATAGTATGTCCGCACACCAATGAGGAAAGATCCCTTTGACTGTGCATATGACATTACTAAAAAACAAAACTATGTAATGCAAGAGAGCAGAACAGAGAAGCTGGCTACCCTGTTTGGATACCTGACTACAGCTAAGAGGGATGTCTACTTCAGATAGCGGTCACAGAAAAGTCAGATGGTTGGACAGTACAGACAGGCCTGATAATTTCAAGAGCTATGAATGACTGCCTACCACCCACATCAACTTTGGAGACCTAGGTGGAAAAGCACACAATCATGGTTAAGATTTGCTGGAGGGGAAGAGGGAGGTGGTCAAGAAGAACTATCAACAACCTTCTATCTTGCCCAAATCCCTATAAAACCTAGCTTTGAGTTTTTTAAATGGAAACCATTTGTATCCTCCAAGTCTATCAAAATGTTGAAGTACCTGCAGCATGAGGGCATGTGGTGAATGAACGAAAATAGAAGCATTATCCTTAGGAGATGACTCTAGACAGAGCTGTGCGTCTGTAGCCCTTGGGTTGTACATAAAAGCAATAGCACTGGAAAGTCTGCCATCATACAGCAACAATTTGTGATGTTCAGCAAGGAAGAGATCACTTTCTGCCTTGAATTTGAATGTTCCCTGGATTGGGGACCATGGTTGAGGAAGGGAAAGAGAAAAAAATTAATTACATACATTGAGAATATAGTTTAAAACAAAGTTATTACCAGAAAATGACTAAAATACTGTTTCTTAACTCTAGCAATATTTCAGAAAGAGTCTCATAACAACATTCGCTCAGAGCCAATTTTACAGAATTATCACTGCACAACTAGTTCTTCTGACCCCTTAAGAGCAACCTTGCCAAAATGGTGGATAGTGTAAAATAAGCACACTAGCTAGAAAACAGAACAACAGTTAGTCAACAGTGTTCACTCAAAAGGAGCTAATAATTGAGGAGCAGATAGAATAGGAATCATCTTTTTGGTGCATGTTTTTACAGCTGCTAGGGAATAACAGTCTTAAAATACTGTCCCATAGGATATGACAAAACAAGTAATAAATCACTGTAATAAAACTAATTCTCAGTGCTTCCTTCATACATTAAGAAACAGTGACTAGCAACATCAGCTATCAAGCTACTTTTCTAAAACAAATGTAATATATTTAATCTAAAATCTTCAGTCTCCATGAAAAAGTGAATCTAGCCCCAGATAACAGTGGTGGTCTCTTTCTCTCTCACAACAAACACCACAAGATTTAAAAAGTGAACAAGAACCCAAGCTTAATTTTGGTAAGAAATTAAATAATTAAATTAAATGTTTACTTGCAGTTTATAAGGAGACCCATAGCCCTACAGGAAAGATATGGAAGAGTTCAATTAAAAAAAAGTAAATAAAAGGTGTAAAAAGTAAAAACAAACAAAAAAAAAGTAAAGGTGTCACAACAGTCTTGAAATGTGCCATAAAAAGACATCAGAATTAAACTTTGGAAACCTTTCAGTCAATTCCAAGATACCTTATATCCCAGACCAAGTTGATAAATGGCAAAGATCTGAGCAGCATTGAGAGCCTCACTAAAAAGGTAAACAGATGTCATCTGCCCACAAAACACACGATTGGCATCTGCTGTTTCTGAAGAACCCAGGAAACATTTGTCAAATGTCTGAAAAGGAAACAAAATCCAGTAACCGGGTGTAATCTAAATGACACAAGCATAATCTATGTTATCAAACAGGAATTTTATTTTTACATAGATAAGCTTTTGAGGTCTTAGCAGAAACAAATTTTACATTTCTGAGAGGTATAAAACTGAATCTACTTCCCTTCCAAAAGTTATTTTTATTTCACCATTAAACAATGCCTCAAATGGGGGTTATATATTTTTAGTAACGCTTTTAATAAAAGCATTAAATAGAAATAAAAGCATGAAATGGAAGAAGATATCTATTTAATCGACCAAAATGTTCTACTATAGATGTCAGTATAGAGATTACTTACATCACTGGTGTTGACAAACCACGTTATTTCTCCGTAAGATGCCAGTTCCCCATTCACATAACATCGAAGTTCACTATTCTTCCAGCGATTATAGACGTGCGCTATAGTAACCATATACCACTAAATGATAAGAAAATAACTGATACACTTCCACAGAGGTTTAATGTAGCTTAAGTAGTGAGATACTAAGAAAAAAAAATCAACTATTAATGTGTATTAAGTCAGGATTGGAAGGTTTATTTTAAGTAGAAAAGATGAAGTCATTGATGAGTTTGCTTATATAGCTGTATCAAAAGGAAAATGTCTCATTTTTCCCACAAAAAATATTAGACATAGAAGCTTAAAAGATATTTACGGCATAAAATTCAAACCATTTTCATGGCAATGCTGAGCCATATTTATACTAAAACTAGTGGCAAAATATTGTGTAAATATATTTTAAACTAGGTTATATTTAGACTGATGGTCTACTGCAAATGTCATTCCAATGCCCATCAAGGATGGCTCCAAACTTTAAAGACTTTCAAAGTCTGTGCATGTCAAATTGTCATAAACAGTATCCATATTTACAGCAAGGGATTACTGATAAGAGATTCCTGAGGAGGTCAGGAAGAGGCCTGTTCTCCCACAAAATGTTTACATCAATTGCTTCAGAAACACCAGCAGAATTTCTACTTGAAAAAAGAAACACTTTCAACATAGCATAATACTGCTTAATAGGCAAGCAAGTCTTGGACAGTAATAATTAAATCGACTCATATTTTAGTTCTTATATTTAAAAAGATAGATAAAGCATCAATTGCATGGAGAGTATTTTCTGGACAACTTGAATGAACAGAAAGTGTAACCTTCTTTTAAGAACATATCTGTTCTCCTCCTAAATGTAAGAAAAGCAAACTTCCATTGATGGCTCCGGCTTAATTAGGAAAATTAAATATGGTTTAGTAAACATGCTTTCTAAAATACATTGCATTTGTCCATACTGAGTATCAAAAATCATGAATTTAAGGACACTCTTAGCAAAATTCCTCAGGAAAAGGAGAAAAGCAAGTCCAGAGATGGGAGGAAACACAATATGAACATAGAAGGGAAAAAACAAAAGCCAGTCTCCTTTCAACTTTCAGGCTAAGAGCTGTCAGACATTCACACAAGTTTCACAAATTCTTAAAAGTTCTAGTAAACTGCATTTTCTAGCTTTTTCTTAAACATTTCATAAACAAAACTTGAAAGAATTATGATTTTAGAATAGAAATTTATTTTGCTCATTCCAGTGTAAATGTGCTCCTATGTATGGACCTAACCATCAATAGCAACAACAGTCCCTCTAGACCATATTGGAGAAATTCACTAAAAATATAGCTCGTAGCTACACATAAACCCACGCACATTTCTGTAATTCATGAAACCAACCTGAAAGACTTTACTATTTTGACTCACCTTTTGGGGCTTGAAATCAAATTTTACACAATGCTGGAAACCTTTTCCCTTTGATTTTATGGATGTTACAATCAAGCAGCCTCCAACAAAGTGAGCAGAATAACCAAGTCCTTTGTTTGTTCGAAAACTAAAAACGTTAAAACAAAATTGATACGTATAGATGGAAGCAGAAATCACTGAACAACAGAAATCAAACATCAGAAATACAGTTTTACATGATACGCACCAATATAAGTAAGGCTTATCCTTATCCACATTGATATTATTTACAGGATCCATTCTTAGCCAAGTGTGAAAAGTGAATCCATTCTGGTAGGGCCACTTGGCTATAGGAGGTAAGGCAATACCCTAAAGAAGGCACAGTTATTCTTGTAGAAAGATCAATGTCACAATAGTTTAAACAGTAAGAGTACATAGCTTAAGACATGCAATATAAATGTGCACTGTTTTATATGCTAAAAAAAAAAAAAGACTGATCTAAGTTCTTCTATGCAGTTTTTACACTCAAATTAAAAAAAATAGTCTAAGTATTTCAAGACTGGTCTTTATACCATAATAAAGATTATTAACACTAAGCTACACTTCAAAAATTAAATATTTCAGTGGAAATGTTACTACATAAAACCTCCTCAAAATGCAAATTCAAGTTTATTTGGTTTTGTGGTACCCTAACAGAAGAACCACATTTATACACTTATTTTCACATAGTGCTGGCATCTAGAAAAATAACTGATTATGAAAAGAAGCTGGCCACAAAAAGAGAAGTGTATATATTAAACTTGAAGCATTCTTTTCTCTCTTGAAACTCATGTCTATGTAGCCTTGCACTTAGAATATAAGACTTACTATCTTGCTTAAAAGAAAGGTAATACAATCCCCACCAGCCAAACATTGTATTAATATTAGTTTAAAGCTCTTAAGTTATAAACTGTGTAGGCTGGGTTCTCCATTTCAAACAGTTGGGGTTTTTTGTTTTTTAACATTACTATTAACTTTCCATTGTTTTGCTGCATATACTTGCAATGCACACTTCAACTGTGACTGCCATAACCACTGATCAAAGATGCTGTCCAGATGCTCAATACCAATGAACAAAAAACATCAAAGAACTTGAGTGTCACCAGACTCCTTATTATGCTCCCACCCTCCACTCAGCTATCCCTGTCCAAACAAAATGCTATAAATCCTTCTCCATACCAGCTAACTAATCAGTCTGCATGTCTTTGAGCCCAGCTTTCAACAACTGGTAGCACTACCATTTGGTTTAACTCACGATGGATCTTGGAGTAATTATATCTAATAATTGGGCTATACAAGCACATGGATAGTGAAAAAGAATAAAAACATGTCTATTGCCAAGTTCTGTTGTATGCAATAAACGCATTTCTGCAGAAGCATTTCTGTAGTAGTCTGCTTTTTCAGTCTCAAATTTTCATTCCAATAATATACATTATGTCATGAAATTGGTGAATTTTAATCTCAAGTCACCAAGGCAGATAGGTAATGGGTTACATGAAGAAATCTGGAAAGAGTCATCTGATAAATCTTATTCTGAATTATGCATGGAGTTCTGAAAATATTATTTTATCCTCTGATGTTAGGAGCAAAGAAGAGTTGGTACACTTAATTCTTATGCAAGACAGCTGCAAAACATTTTTTAACCTATTTAATTTCCAATTCTTTATCAAGTGTGATTTTTATCACACCACAGGACTTAAAAATGAGTAAAAGTCACCTGAACAACAATGATAAAAGAATAATCACTGCTAAATTTAATCCTCCTTTCAGCATTATTCATATTACATGTCTAGGATTTACATTTTCTCAGAAAATTCATATACACAACATACATTATTCACATCATCTGACCAGAAGAGAACAAACAAGTGGTACAAGCATGGCCACTTTCAGTTCAATGCTTTCTGTGGTTTCACTAGGAAAGGTTCCCAGAACCATACAGAATTTAAGACGTTCCCACGTGTACTGGATACTGGCACAAGCATCATTCCAACAGAATGTGTGAAAAGCAGGCAGATTTTCCTTGCAACAAGAGTTATTTGAACCTCTTAAAAAACAAAAATGCCGCATTCATACCTTTTTTTTTTTTTAATGTAGCACTACCTGTCCTTCCATAATGATAACTCACATTTGTTACAAACAGGGTTTATAAAATGGTTTAGTTAAGGATGATGTAAGCATCAAGCAGAGAAAAAATTTCTGTTGAAGCTCTACCTCTATGAGACACCAGAGGAGCCAAAAGAAAAACAGGAGTGAAAATAACCAATGGCAGTAGTAGAAAAAGGAATTAAGAAACAAAACTATTTACATACTGCAGCACTTTTTCCTGGAAAGCTGAAGAAGGCATCAGGCCCATACTTCTGAGGCATGTGTTTTAATACAGACAACAATTTCCCAGCATGTGGTGGCTGACAAAAAGAAATATTACACATGTAAATAAATACAACACACCTACAAGAAAGAAAAGCCTCTACATACAAAAAATGAATTTTGGCATATTTTAAGGCTTTGCACTCCAAGACAACAACTGTAGACTTTCAATAAACTTTAACGAAAAATCAGGGATACCTTCACAGAACATGCAGAAGGTACACTGAATTGTAATTAACTGGATACCTAAATTTAGGAGTCAAAGGCCACAGCCACTTTAATCCAGCATAAATCCAAACAGACCTTGAATGTTGGTTCCTACTTCCATCTGTTCATTCCCATCAGCACTATTGTTTGTGTGATTTTGTGTTGGGCTAGAAAAAACTGATCCAGCTGAAAACTAATTTAGGGAAAAAAATGCTAAATAATTTTCAGTCATATCATTCCTGGATTGTGGCTGTATGAAACCTGTGACAGCACAAGGGAGATGGGGAATAGCCAGCCAGAGGGAGAGGCAAGATCAGCCAACAGGATTCTTCTCATCAGGATTACTCATAGGCTAGATTAAAGTGACCATGGTTACATATACCCCTTCATATATGTTCATGGGGAAAGGTTTCAAGTCTCAAAGGCAATCTGGAGCACCTGATTTAAGTGCTCAGCTAGTGTGAACACTTAACACCTCCCCACCTTCACCTTACTTCCGCATTAATTTTGTTATAATACTCAGCAACTAAACTCCAAATCAAGTGTATCAGCTCACTACAACAGAAGTACAGCAAATATTGGTCATAGGGACGGAATAATTTTGTATGTCTTCTTTCACCACTCCATAACTGTCCAGCAGATCTACTTTTAACCTACAACTTTACGCCTCTGATCTTTTCCTGAAGGTGCCCTTTTCCCCTCTTGCAAGCAGCCATTCCCTGAAAACTAAGCATTGCATGATCTGTAAGAAGTATTTCAAACATACCAAAATTATAGGCAAATAAACAGTGCTTCCTGAATCTGAATTAAAAAAAATGGAGAGGAAACACTGAGATCTGTTTAGATGTCTTCAGCACGATAGAATTGAACTAGGTAATTTGTGCTGTAGCTAAATACTTTGCATCTTTACAGCACTGTCAAGGTTAAGATTTACGGAGTTGTGCAACTCCTTAGCAATGCAGCCATGGCTTTTTCCTCCTCCTCTCCCCTATATTTAATAAAGAAAGGAAATTAAATGCAAATAGCAGAGAGCCAGGAAATGAAAAAGTTAATGTTACAAAGACAACTTTATTTCAGCTATAGTTAAATATACTCTGTATGTTCAATTATTAAATTTAAATCCTATATAGAGTATATTTATGTGAGCAAGTGAAGATCTCAGAAGTTACTTGTTTCAAGAGTTTTCTTTAAGATTTTTTATATTATTTGTGCAAACATACTGACTTTTATATTCAATAGATTAAAAAAATTTTTTTTTTGAAGTGGGAAAAGACACTGTGCTGCCTCTTCTCCATACCAGGCAGGGTATATAAAGATGACAGCAGCTGAATTAAAATTCAAAGCAGGTGAAACGACTGTTAAAATAGTTGCCAATTCCAGCAAAACAACAGTTCTGTAGTTAAAGAAAGTGTATCTGTTAGCCTCTACAGCATACAAAATTTTACTTTATGGAAGGAGGTTATCAACAGTAAAAGGAGAGCTCCTTCTCCCATTTTAGTTCACATAAAAACAGGTGAAAACATGACATGACTTCTCACCTAGAGCTTATCTTGGAATAAAGCTGCAAGCAATATTACAAGATTTCCTTCATTTCAATTTCTGCCACAATTTCTCACCACCCTAACTAGAGCAATTTTTTTTCAGTCTTTAGGTAAAGAACAACAATGTGAAAATAGAAACATATTGAACCGCATATGCAGACAATTATTTATTTCTCTCTGCAAAGTCTATGAAAAAACAATTTTAATTCTTTTTTTTTTCAGCTTCACATAACTGGAATGACAAAAATAAGTGTGCATAAAAACACATGCTTAGAATCACCATATTATTGCCAGGTGTTCAAAAGAGACCAATTCGGTCAATATATCCAGGAGGTAACTTAATTTAATCACTATGCTACTCTATGTATTTTAATTGCTTGTAAATAAAAAAAAGATATAATACTAGCATGCATCCTTTATATCTTGATACATTTAAAAATTGTTTATTATACAGGTTATTAAACAGTTTTTTTTTTATCTTAGGAAGACTAGGAAAAATGTAAACAACAATATAATAAATTTTTTTTTTCTTTTACCCATCTCCCTTTTTCTCCTTGAAGTTTGCTAAAGAATAACTTTAGCTCTCGAACTGTCAAGTTATAGCTAGCCAATACACCCAGCATATCCACTAGGAGATCTGAAAAGGAAAAGAGAAAAAAAGAAAGAAAGAAAAAGACAATATGACTGTTTAGTAAAACAGTGTCAAAATTTTTATCACTTCATATTAATTAATAAGTGTTCCATGAGATTTTACATAAAAGGAATACAACTTGACTCATATACTGAGCAAAACTGTACCTGCAATCATATTGTCAACTCTATCAATCCTCTTGAGCACTTGTTCGACCAGGCCCACTTCTGTGCATGCTTGTAGATTGCGTATACTTTTCTTCAAGATTGCTGTAAACATACTCCACACCTCAGCCTGGCAGGTGATGTCACATTTATCCAGCAAGTCTACCATGCAGGTAATTCCCTCTCCTTCTTGGATGATAAAGTTCATTTCCAAGTCAAAACGGCCCCCAACAAGCTTTCAGACAAAAGGTAAAAAAAAAAAAAAAAAAAAAAAAAAAAAAAAAAAAAACCCAAGATAAGGACGACTGCATCAAAATATCATTCCACATTAAAAGCTATCCATTCTATAAGCAAGCTATCAAAGATGTACGCTAAAACACACAGCAAGGCTGTGTGTTCATACACACAGTGTTAATATCGATATATCAAGTCTTATTCCTCTTCTTTCCAAGTTCTGTTGGGTAACTTTGACACAGGTGCTCCTAAGGTGTTGACTACTATCAGACAATTGCTGAAGAAGGACAGTTGGGTAATTTAAGATACTGATGTCCTGAGCTGTTTGTTCCTGCCTGCACAGCTGAAAAGTGAACAGATCCAGAGAGTGTTCCAAGACGGGTAAGATAACCAAGTCTGCTAAGATACCTTAAACAGCCTAAAATGGCCCTAAAAGCTTTCTTCTGCATCCACTTAACTTTCCTCAAATAGAAGGCAATTCTAGCCAAAAGCAGCTGATGCATATCAGAAATATTGTTCTTTATAAACACTTAGAGTCATCTTGAGATATTGAAACTGTTTAAGTATTAACTGCCAATTACATGAGCAGCCACAGGTACTAAAAGGAAGCAAAGTCTTGCTATATTTGGATGAATGTGAAACAACAGCACTGCTTGAAGCCTTTGACTATGCTCTGGCTAATGAACTTAAATCCTGTACTATTTCAGGTCTCTTATCTGCAGGCTTTGTTTGAACATAGACTGAGTAACAAATCACATGTGCATGTACTAAGGACGTAGAGGAGGGAAGGAAACAACCTACTTCATTCTCACTTGCATACTCAATAAAATGAAGTTTCTGGTTGAAGGAAGGACAAATTGTACTAACCTACTCTTCTATCCCAATCCCACTACTACTAAAACTTTCCTTGAAAGTTAGAACTTGTATTGCTATTAATCTGTTAATCATGGTATCTATTTAAAAAAAAAAAAAAACAACTTTTTTTCTATAAGAAAGTAACTTTCTGGTTGAAAATAGTTTGTTCTATTCTTCTTAAGATTTTTCACTATTTAGATGAACACCAGGATATTTTCTTATAATGCAGAAAGCATCTTAAGTTGTATTTGGGTTGGACGTAGGGGATAGGAGTCAAATCCCTCTTTTAGAGAGGTTTTATAGACAGAACCAACAGTGGGTTTGAACAGATACACAGAGACATTTCCAAAACTGAATAAACAAACTGTAGCCTTAAAAATGTATCATGTTTGCCAAGATACTTATTACATAACAGCATCCAAAGAGGAATACAAATAACACTGACTCAAATTCAGAACTCATGATCAAAAGTATATCAGGTTCTTCTCAGTTGGCCTAATAAAAGACACAGAAAAAGAATGCTTCTTTCACAGGCTTTGAACATTCAGTAATGTTACTTGCTGAAGTCATACCATGACAAAACTACCCCAAAATATGTGTACTTCCTTGCTACCATATTAGCTCCAACAGTTTCTCTCAGCTAGTCAGGATCTGAAGATAAACATACCCAACAGGAGAGAATATATGTCCTTCATTAACTACTGAAATTACCATACGTTTTCCTCAAGTGTCTAAATCTTGTCACTTTGAAGAAGCAATCTTTGGTCCTCTGGACATAAATCAGTAATGCCAAGCACCACAAGAAGCAGGGAAAGTTACAGGTTTTATGACAGAATAGACAATGTCTCTAGGTAACAGTTTCTAAATAGTAATTTACACTTTTCCATTTTCTCCTCTCTTGGTCCTGAAAAATAATTATGCAATTTACTGCCAGATGCTTCCTTAATATCTAGGGAAACCACAGGAACTGAATGGGAGATTTGAATTATATTCTCAGCTTCTCTATATCAACTCACCCTGTCATTATCAAACAAATCTATCATGTCATTATCATTCTCCAAACCTCAGTTCTTCTCCTCCATAAGATGGACCTGAGGCCCACCTTGAGAAAGCACTGTAAGGTAGAATTCAAGGATAATTGAGACCCCTGAGCAGAACAGATCACAAAACACACCCAAAGAAAAAAGTACACACTCTCCATAAAAAAAAGCCCTGAATAAAACTAGTGAAAATATAAAATACATAACTAATATTACACTTTGTTTTACAATAAATGTATTATCCTCTATACAAAACCAAAGTATCCCTCAAAAAGCCAGTCTCTCTCTCACTGTGAAAGAAAAACTGAAAGAAAATACCATATTCTGTGTGCAAACGGAATAGCCGAAGGTTAAACTCTAGCCACAAAGCATCTGCTAATTTCTTAAAGACAAATTCGACTCCGTATGCATTTGGTTTTAACTAACCAGCCAGCCATCAAATATCACACCAAAATCATATATGACAGCATTTAGTTGCAACTAGAGATGACCTTACCTTCACCCTATAGTCTCCCGCACCAATCTTTCATTTTTGGCTAGATACACTATTATCGGTAACCACCCATCCAGGAAGCTGTCAAATTAGGTTTCCAACCTAATCTGCAAACATAAGCATTTCACCAAGTACATTCTAAAAATAATATGCTACGGTAGAAATAATTACTATTAACATTTCCTTTAAGGGCTATCTTCTGAGAAAGGGGGGCTGGGGGGGGGAAGAGAAGATGGAGAAAGCAATATACTGAATGCACAGTGCGTTTGATGTACTATATGTATGCATACCCATTAGATACACATAAGCACACACACACACACCAAGGTATGTCATATTAACCCTTTCTAATGGTGATTTGAAACTGATCAACCTTCAAAACACAAATTTGTTTCCAATGACAGGGATCATAATCCAGGTCCATGCATTGGCTAGTTATTATCTGAGCTGCAGTAATGGCTGTGCACAGCAAAATGTAATCTTCCCAAATGTCACAGTAAGTTATGAATATCTGAGCAGCTTAATGCACCTTACTAGCCATGAAGTGTGAGAATGTAATCTTATTACCTTTTTTATGGTTGTATTTTTTTGAATAATGTAGCCTTTGAACTGATGTATAGTCTTCCCTTGTACTTCAGCATGATTTGGTCTCCTGTGTTGTACAGTACATTTTTCAAAATTCTCCAATTCAACGTATTTTAAGTCTTATGCCGGGCTGCATAAACAATCTTTATCACAATCTACAGGGTGACATAACATTTTCCTTCTTTGGAGTGTAGAATTAAGCGTAAGCTTATAGGAATGATTTTTAAAGTGCAGTATTCAAAGTATTCAAATACATCTTTAGAAATTTTACATTTTGCCAGTTATATTTACTTAAGAAAAAAAAAAGAACCAAATCAATAGCTGAAGCTTTTCAGTAACATGATTCTATATTTAGCTGACTGAAAACAGGGAGAATGTGTCTACAGCAATTTGTAGCTACACACTCAAATAGCATGGTTTTTTTTCTTTTTAGTTTGAGAAACAAACCAACGAGTAGTCAACATTGTAGCACCAACTAGTATAGAAAAGCACTACGACACTTCTAAACAGAAAGAAAAAGCCAATTTAAACATAGCAAACCTCTCTTTGCTATGAAGTTTCCATCCAAGCTAAAATGGAAAAGGTGATCCAAGATATAAAAGATATGGCATACCCTTCGGTTAAGCAATTTCCAAACTACGATAAGCAGAAAATTGCTCAGAATAAACATTGTCAAACTCCACCTTCCTGAAAGACCATGATCTAGATTATGAATTTGATTTATAGTCACTTCTGTTAATGGCAGACACAAAATATTTCAAAAGCTTGTATGAAAAAGTGAAAAAAGTACTTCAATGTGCTATAACAGGAAAAAAAAGAAATTAAGTCTAAGACCACAATCAGCATTTCTTCAGGAAAACCCAAACTATTTATTTTGGGGGAAAATTAGAGAACTGTATTTCCAGTTTTACCTCAAACCTCCAAAAATGTGACTTTACTTAGAGCCTCTGCATCCTTCTAGTTACTATATATCAAGACAAATATACTTGTTTTGTTCTCAATAATCAGGATGAAAGAAAGATTAACACTGCAAACTATGACCTCTTTCTTTCCCTTCTCTAAGATGCAGATTTTGAAACTTATGAATTTTTTCTTTGATAAATGAATATCCACAATATATGCCTATTCAGTGAAGAAAAGGCAGCGAACAATCAGATAGCAGGCCAATTCCATCTCAAAGGAATTTTTAAAAGTGTATGCTTAATCAGGACATGCAAAGCTGCATGCATGAGGCTAGTAACTGCTTGAAGTCTTCCATTCTTTAGAGTAAGGTACCTATACAAGCTAAACACCAAAAAAAATGTGCTGAAACTAAATGAGTTGCTAGTTCAACAATTAAAGGTTTGAGATAAACACTATTTTTTTACTTCTATTCACCAGATAGCTATGTTATCCAAAATGGTCCTGGTTTTACTGCAATTTTACATTATGTCAGATGACCCAAGGTAAGAGAACATCATCTTCATCCCTTGATGACAAAGTCTGAATGCAACTTCCAGAGAATACAAACACAAACAAGAGAGATTCTTTTTAGATATTACGCTTGCGAATAGCAACAAGTAGCAATGCAATATTGTATGCCTACATCTACTCTTTTATATTCTATCAAACTAATAAGCCACAATCTGGGCTCCCCCCCCTTTCAGGTATTAAGAAACTTAGAACAAATGTATTTATCCTCAGAAATATGTAGCTAAGATTTGGGAAGTATAAGAACCATAATCTTTAGGGCAAGGATCTTATAATATCATGAGTGATCCCAAGTCAGTCAAATCCCTTGAGGGTACACAATAAACATAAAAAAAAAAAAAAACACCACCACCAACAACAACAACACTGAGTACACGTTCTGGGTTCTTTCCTACCACTAGCTCATCACTTTGAGGTAAAAACAAAATATGAGTCCTAACAGAAGATTTGTTAGGACGGTCTGCTGACAGTTTCCATAATTATATCAAAGAGTAACATTAGCATGAATGTCAAGTCTGTGAAATCATGACAAACAGGGCTCAGGCCCAGAGAGGTTACAGTGAGGCAAAGGACTGAGAAAGTCTGGATGGCAATTTTTTTTTTTTTAATATATTGCCATTATATCAACCATAATGTGATCAAACAAACCAGATAAATCACAGCTAACTGTGGGAAGGCCCACTCCTGTAAGAAAAGGTCATAACATCCCAAAAAGATGCAGATGATTTAAAGCCACCTGCTACTTTACCACTAGCTCGAAGTTTAAAGTAACCTCAGACCATGAATTTACAAGTGACCGGTGACAATTTCTCAGAAGGAAAAAATCCATTTTAGCCACCTCCTTAAGCATCCCCTTCAACCCTGCTTCAGCTTTGGACTTGCTTGCTTTCATGCCAAAAAAACAAATCAGACAAAGAACAAACTGATATTTTTGGACCAGAAAAACAGAAACCTTTCCTGCTGATATCTCAGGCTGAAATCAGAAGTTTCCCTCCCACTCCAGGCTGCCCAGCAGTCACACTGCAAAAAAAGGGTAGTACTGATCTCCTCCCCTTATAAGGGAAAAAGAATGGAAAGACAAGAAAAAAAAAAATCTTCTTAATCATTCTTCTTTCCCTTCATATTGCCAAGCTCCTAACAAAACCTACACCTTCAGCAATTTATCTGGCAAATAAGAAAGACTGATTTTAAAACAGCCATGTCGATAGTGGCATTTCTTGGCACTGTTTACACTCACTTTAACCTAGATGCTTTTGTATACTTTAATTCAATCCTACTATCAACTATGATCCAGCCTCAAGCAGAGCTAGATCATTCAGCAGAAATCGTTGCCACTGCTCCCTTTCACAGGGATTTAAAAGTGAATGTTCTGTATTTGAATTTCTTCAAGTCTGTCTCTCACTTGGAAACCTGCCTAAAACATTTGTTAACAGGCACCCCCAAGGTGCTAGGAGTCTACTACTGCCACCTAATGCTGAATTTGCAACCTTTAATCCAGCATTACAGGTTTTTCCATACAGTGTGTCTCAGCACAGAGTAATTCTCTTCCTCCCCAAGACAGCATTACATGAACAGCTTATATCTCATGTTCTGTTACAAAGAAGGCAGCAGCTGTATTTCCAGGAAATAAGACTGGATAAAATTTCAAATTAGCAGAAAAGTTTACACTTATATACTGGTTTATGTAAAACAAGATTTTATTCAACTTCACAATTCCTAACTACAGAAAGCACACAATCTACCCTGTCTGCATAGGCAGGAGTAGCAGATACCGCCTACCCAGTTAGCGTAAAACATAAGACAGTCAGTTAAAATCCTGTTTTAAAAGGCACTGAGCTACATCCACATATACGTTCAAGTAACTCTCTCAACTTAAATAACAAATGAAAAAGAGCATAATTCTTATCCATGTAGGTAGAAGACACCTGAAGCATCCTTGAATCCATTTACCCATGGATTTCTGCTTCCCAACAGAAGGGGAAAAAAATCCAGTTTTAAAAGATAACTATTGCTGTAACCAATTATGCTCAATTTACTCTAGTAATCTTGGATTTTCATTCTGTTTACAAGCACTTATATGCCAAAATAGTCCACTAATACAATTAATTCAGTCTCTGATGTCCAGCTGAAGCCTCAATGCAAGCAAAAGAAAGCAAGCAAGAATCAGCTCTACACAACTTTAAATATTTGGGATGGGAGAGTATGAATTTTAAATTACACACATTTTGGCTAGAAAAAGCATTTAGAAACCTTTTTTTAAAGCATGCACAGAAGAAAACAAATTCAGTATCTCTCTTATAAAGGGGACGATCCAAGTTTAAACTAAATGATTATCAAAGTTAAATTTTGACCAAAAATATCCATATTTCTTTTATCAGCTTGGTAGCTAAATAATGTCAGCTCAAAAAATCTCAGTACAAAGTGCAAAATTACACAGCAATAAAATTGAAGGAAACAGCAAGCTCAAATTCGAAACAGTAAAAGCAATCCATACCATTGTGCACAGTGCTTCTGTTTTCTCTTCTGGGAATTCACCAGAAGTCTGAAAAAATAAGTCTGTTGCAGACAGAATTAGAAATTTTGCCCTCTTCATCACGTCATCTAGAAGGAGGATGGCTGATATAAAAAAAGGATGGCTAAGAATGATACACTAAACAGCAGTACTAGGGGCCCAGGAAACTATATTCTGACACAGACTAAATAACAGGTATGCTCAGCAAGTCTGTATGTCTTTTGACAAGTACAGCTATGGTGGGCTGTACTGTATATTGGACTTTCGGCCAATACAGAACACCAAACATAGAGGCCCTTTGCTCCTGAGGAGGCTGTGCTACTGTTACCTTTATTTCAAATCACTGGGGGGAACAAAGGGAACTCCAAGCTGATTTCTTGCAAATCAAACAATTTCAAGACAAAAATGACTTTCAGTACACTCCAAATGGTGGCCCAACTAAAGACACATTTACAAAAACTGGAAGGTTTCCAAGTCTGGCTTATATTATAGTTCTCAATAGATATTAACATAGATATAGGTTTTATCTAAATCCAGCTGAAATTCATAAGCTTCCAGTTTCTGTATTAATAGGATTAAAATATGCTTTTGTTTTAAAAATTAATTTCAGTACATTTTAACCTGTGATACTGTTTAAGTTATATATATAAAGATATGAATCCATGGGATGGTTTAATAATATGCAAATTTGTGCCTCTACACAGGAAATGAAATTTCCTAAATCATTACATCACATCAGATTCATATGTGCACTGAAAGCAAATAAATCATTTAAACCATGATACAGAAAACCTTTTTAAATTTGCATTTACCTACAGTAAATACTGCCATGTTCTTTAATAGCTTGCTAGTGCAATCTTAGCAAACTAATGATTTATGGTTGTGACACTTTAAAAATCAGAAATCTGTCATTTTGTGACAGCCAGTAGAAAGACAGCTCAAGTTACGTTACTCTGAATTTAAACTCAAAGACATGAAACAGACAGCTAAGCACTGTACCATAGTATCCATTTCATTATCCCAGCATTCCCCTCCCCACTCTGGCCAATATATTACCTACATTTCTAAAAGTTATCTAATATTTTAATTTGAATTTACACGAATATTAAAAAATAGATTTTTTTTTTCAGGAAACAAATGTGTAACTCTCCATTGAGTAAATAACTTTTTGTCAAGCCTGGAAACATCACCACCAGCAAACAGAAAAGATCAGTTATACCCTTAGAGAAAACAGCTGACTAGAACTCAGTCACAAAGCCACACAGGTCTGCATCCTGTCCCATCTTGATCCTTCTTCAAGGAAAGTGCCAAAAAGGAAATATTTGTAACATGATACGAATCATTAACAAGTCCTGAATGGGGAACAAACTGTACAGTCAGCATGTCTTCAGAGATTGTCCTGCTTGTGGTTACCACCATTAGTCAGGACATTCACACTGTATGTTGCAGGCAGAAGCGAATTCATTATGCCCATAGTCCAAACCAGAAAAAAAGCTGCACAAGTTACACTACACCTGAGCAAATATAACAGTGAGTTTACATACTTAGTGATAAGGGCCCACACAGAACTTACAGCCAGGTAGGTTAGAATGAGCAAAGAAGACTGACTCCACTGCCAAAGTTTTCCCTTGTAACATAAGTGTGAGATACTCTCTAGAGAAAGAACAAAAAGTCTAATAATACTCATGAATACTCCTAAAACAGCATTTACCTGAAACAATTTGCTTAGCCTTTCTTCTCATTAAATTACTTTTTCTAATCTGCTTGGTATTTAGCATCTGGAAAACTAACCTCCAGCTATGTTTTTTTCTTTTTTGAGAGATAACCAAAGATACCTATGTTCCTCTAACCAAATTAGTGTGCAAAAGCAGAAATAATAATTCAAAAAGGAAACATCTGAAAACACTTCCTTTAAACATTTTGTTTGATTAGTTATGTCCTCAAATAACTGACCACTGAATTTGTTTCAATTTGACACGGAAATCATAGGTTTCCTTCCCACAGAAATCAAGGAAAACCCTTCTAATTAAAAAGAAGTATAAACAATTCCACTATTGTTTCTATACGCACTAAATACACTGAGCAGGAATACTTGTACAAATATATATACCTACAACAAGTTACCAATGTATTATAATATTTGGCCATCTGAAAATTGTAGTTTCTTGAGCTAGGAAAACAAGTAAAATATTTAAAGTAAATGTTAAAATCTCCCAGTGCATCTTGCTTTTATCTCTGTCTTCTACATCACAAGTTGTTTAGTGTGGTTTTTTACTTAGGGGCAAATGGCAGGAGAGGAGAGGAGAGAGGGTTGGCTGACTGTTCAGTGAGGTTTTCTGGTACCATGAGTTTCTTAAAGTCTCATTATTGTCATTCTATAAACACTTAAGTAGGAAATATACTTAAAATTTTAGACCTAAAGCAAATGTACCTCTCTAATTATATACTGAAGTACTCTTAATATTTTATTACGAGCAGTACTGTGTAAAGATCTTAATCTGGACATCTAAATCACACCATACTTTTAAGGCATGCAAAGTAGTATGTGAAAGCCCTTACTCAATTTCTTCATGCAAAATATTAATTACGATACACTTGAAAAAATGCAGGTCAAATCCACACACACACATTTAGGCTTTGTCTTTTGAAAAAAACAAAAACAACAACAAAAAACCCATAATACAGATCTTAGTTGTTCTAACACAGCAGAAAAACAAAAGCTGAATTAAACATTTGCTATATATTTTGGGGGTGTGAGAAAGTAAAACAGCATCTTTCAAAACAGGCAAAGCCAAAGCTATACCCTCACTTCCACAACTCCTACATTCTAGTCAACTCTTGTTTAGTCAGGCCACTGCTCCTCTGGGAAAACAAATAAATAAATAATCAAGGACATACATCCCCTGTGCCTAATACATTTCCATTGTGAGTATGTTTTTCTACTTGCTCCAAACTGAATAATCACCAGTCCCTCAGATGACACAGAACAGGTAAGACATCCCAGTACTTCCTACAGAAACAATACACCTGGCCTGGTATTTTGGCCTTTTACAGTTTGGGTTGTTTTTTTGGTTTTTTTTTTTTTTTGGGGGGGGGGGGGGAGGCAGGGAGGAGACGCGGGGGAAAGGAACCACTCTTTCCTTATAGAATCTGAATTCTGGATCCTTATACAAGCAATCTTTCACGTAACTTTTGACTTAAATAGAGTCTACTTAATAAAGTACCTTGCAAGTATTACGAGAACAGTGTAACAATTCAATGCTAGAGTAAAGCAAGGTTATAAGTTTATTCTAGGAAACACATTTGAACATATTTTGCAAGTTAGGGGAGACTCAAGGATAACAAAGTTAGGAGTAAGGGGTGAAAGGCTAAAGGAACAAAGGCAGTCAAGTAAGAGGAACAAGAGGGAAGATGCTCCAAACATGGAACTGTATAAGAACAACAAAGAATAACCTTAAGAAAAAAATCACACTCAAGAAGATGAAAGGGAACATGCGATGAAGTTAGTAAACAGTTTACTTTTAAAGCTCTGACAGGTTTTATCAGATTTAGTAACAGTAATTCTAAGTTCTTCCTCTCCTACTGAAAGTCACAGCCCTAATATAGCACATACCAGAAGCTAACGTGTGCCAGTTCCTCAACTGTAGCCACATTTCACAGCTCAGCAGATTAGTTGCAGTGAATTTCAGCACAACTAAAGGTACCAGGTTACAAATTCCAACAAAAACCCAGCACATCTGTTTCTGCTATTTCTGACACTGCCTGGATCCAGAACAGCTGGTAAACACCCCACTTGCCTTCCAAGAATTGGCAGAGATTATCTGCCATAGCTAAGGCATAGAAAGGCAAGGGTTTCGATGCAGAAAGTTACAATTTCATAGCAAAGAGGAATGAAAGCCATCCATCCATCAGGGATTCAGACAATCAAGGGACAATCAATTTAGCCAGGTCAGGAATCCTCAAATAGCCATGGCAGCAATACTAAATGACATGCTACAAGAAACATATCACTTTGTTTTCCCTATTGCCTTTTTTTTTTTCAAATTTTCTATAGCTGTGATCAACATGGGAGAACCATGCAGATGATCCTGCCTAGAATAGAAGACTGCCTGGAATAAATAATAGCCCTTCATTTATTCCTACCAAGAAAAGACTTTTTTTTTTTTTTTTGCCTTTAGATTTTATTGTTCTCCTTCCTATATGCTGCTACATTATTTGGAGTTTAAAAAAGTCATTGGAAATCAGTGTACTAAGTGTATTGACAGAATGAATATATTAAAGAAGGAAAGCACAAGACCAAACAGGTATATCAAAAGGATTAAGAGGTTCACCTTCTCATCAAACAGCTAAACAATAATACTTCAGTGGGCTTAAAGACCCACCACCAATGCTGGTACTCACTTCTTTTTGATCTAAGCCATGTCTACACACAAGGAAGTGTGACCAGCACATCTCTACTGGTCATGGGAGGCAAAAGAGATGGCAGGAATCAAACCCCCAGTATTCACAATTATGCTGGAATAAACTCCATCCACCTTGGCTTTTGTAACAAGAGTGCTATTGCCAAACTGACAATTTCTATTAACTACACCAGGAGGAAAAAGAAAAGTTCCCCTTGTGAGAACCGATACATCAGCAAAGCCTCTGTTAAGAAGACTAGCCAATATTTCTTTATTTCTTTCACTCCCCATAAAGCGATACTGAAAGCAAGGAGAGAAACGTGACTGGCATTTAAACTTTGTTACAAGTGGCCTATACATCTATGTCTGTAAATACAGCTTCAACCTTTTTTCCTGATTTGCCACCTCACTGTTTTCTGTTTCTGTTTTTTCCCCAGTGCAGAAGCTACTACTATTACTCTCAGAGTCTCCCTGCCCTCGGCTTGCCTCTGTCTCTTTCCTCAGTATACAGGTTATGACAGAATGGAAATTGTCTCCAAGGAATAGATACAACAACAAAGAGATAAGCACACAAAAAAACAAACATTCAGGACAAAGATGACTAGTTTTGCATTTGCTACCACTATTGCTTACCCTCCTTTTTCACTTATTAACAATCTCCCCACTCTTCTCCTAATAAACTCCAATTGTACTCTTGATCATCTGATTGGTAATCATTCATCCTGCATGACAATTCTTTTCCTCCCTATCTTTTTCCACTTCCACAGAAAACAAAGCAGTTCTGACTTAGTTATACAACATTGTCTTTATATCTGGCAAAGTGGCTCTACCCATCCAGTTCACATGCAGCTCTAGCAGAGCTATTTCCTACTTAGGCCAGCAGGCAGACTGGCTACATAACATCCAATATGCACAGGCAGGGATTACATTGTCACCAACCCCATCTTAACTCCTGGCCAGATCTGGATTTCGAATTAGACCTACAAAGACAAACGTATCCTGAATCAATACAATTGTAGGCTATGAATAAGTTCTGTTTGATCTTTTAATTTCGCAATCAAACACCATCAACAGAAGCTCTTCAGACAACCTGGCAGGACCCTTCCACTCCCCCATGACCAGCTATAGTTTAGACTGGAGGGGAAGCAACAAATGTTAGGAAACAACATTTTAAATTAGAGCTTGAAACAAACATTTCAGCAGCAAAGCCAGCATTTGATATTTTTAACTAAAGAAAAAAAAAACCTTAAACACACCATATTCAACAGATTTCTGCCTAAAATTCTGTCAAAAACACACAACTAATGCAGCTCTCAACGTTTCCACCTTCATCTCACACATTTGGACTTCTAAAGCAAAAAGGCTTGTTCTAGAATTACTACAAGCATATGGATTTAAGATTTTAGAAGGATGCATAAACACTTCCCACATATACAAATTTGTGAATCAAAACTAAATCATTATCCAGGACTGATACTAAACACAACCTGAAAAGTGCCATATCCAAATAATGTGGGAGTATATGAAATGGGGTTTCTTAGAATACAGTTTTCCTGTGAAAAGTGTGATTAACTGGACAATAAATCTTGCTTCAGTGAGAGCATAAAGGAAGGAACATCTGCCACTGCAAAAGGCTACTCAGCTTGAACACAAAGGAAGTATCATTATGAAAGGAAAGGACAATACCATCAAAACAGAAGGAACATACAGGGGGTTTTTTTAAGCAAAATTTTCTATTTGCTTCCATACCCAAATTATTTTCGGTGGGTTGTTTTTCCTTTAATCTTAATATTTAATGTTAACATAGAACATACAAACTATCCCTCAGACTTTGTCAGTAGTAAAAACCCACAATAAAAAGGAACTAGTTCCTATTTCGTAAAAGTAGTCCCTCCTATTAAAACTGTATTGCTTTACTAATATGAGTTTGAAGGAAAACACATAACATTATCATAATCATGGATTCTAGGACTGCAAGAGTAGCTGCAGAATTTAAAAATGGAACAAGTCCTCACAAAGGATAGAGGACTTCAATATTTTTCATCTAAACAAACAGAAAAATACCTTTAGCTTGTAAGTAAACCAGTGTCATTTAAATGCCAGATGTATAGATTCAGTGAAGCATCTCAGTGCCAAGCAGCTTTGTTTTCTTTTCCTTCTGCCAGCATATTATCCCTAAAGCTTTGTGAACCAACTTCAACACTAAATGAAGAATCACATATGCATTCCTCAACACTTATCAAATCAAGTTCTTGGTAACAATATTTTCAGTGCATTTCCAAACATGTATATATTTACTTGTAAGAGAAAGATTTCCCAATACAACAACAACAAAGCAAATACTACAAAGATCATGAAGCAAGAAACTCAAACAAGTTTTAAAAGAGCTACCTGCTAACAATATAAACTGTGGCCTCTTAGGTCTGAAGCCATAGACTAAAACTGGCACAAGTATCCTTATTAATTCACTGCAAATAACAGAATGCCTTGAAATTTTCTTTGTGTCTTGAAAATTTCAGAGTAAGGATTTATTTTGGCTTTTTTTTTTCTTTTCCTTTAGATCAATCTGTCATTACATTTTGTTCCAGTGCACCTTTAAGGAACAAAGCCAAAAAAACTACTACTAACCACCGGCTGCCCTAGCAAAAACACTGGGGGGGACATACATATCCTTCTCTGCGTCTCATTATATTTTCCAAGTAGAAAGACATCTTTAAACTGGTAGCTGAAACTTCATGAAATTAAAGTATCACCAAATTATACTGAGTTTATCTATACACTTATATCTTTGGAAGCTGCAAAAGTTTCTAAGCTTTGATGTCACTAGAAATATACCAGATAAGCTCGCACAAAATCACAGGAGTATTTGATTACAATGGTAACCCTGTCAGATTGCAATCATACCCTTTTTCTAAACAGAAACATCTCTTGTTAGAAAAAGTCAATTCATCAACAGCTTGCTTCTTCATAAAAATTCTGAAGAGAAATGGTGAAAATAACTCATAAAATGCAGTTACAGTGCATTTCATTGTGTATTCCCTCTTCTTCTTATCATAATGTCCATCTTATGAAAAAAATGTCCACACAAATAAATCTGCATAAACATTCTAAGCTGTACTGTATTCCAAGATATAAAACATTTACTTCTTAAGAAATACAGCTATGGTCTTGCTAGAAGTATTACTGCAAGACCTCTAGCTCTATCTATACTCTTCTTTGAGAATGAAAATACTGATTCCTGGGGAATGACACTGAAAACTTAATTCTCTGAAAATATACTTGTTTGGAACTGTTCAAGATGACTACTCTCAGAACAAACAACAGTATTTGAGGGGAAAATGGGTTGTTTTGTCTGGGACATGAAATCAAAATAAATGTTTTTAATAAAAACAATTCTTACAAGCTTCATTTTAATAATACTAGTGTTCTGTGTTCAGTGTTTGTACTGCTGTCATAGGAGCTGTAGGTCCACATTCTCCTTCCTCATACTGGATCTACTTCCAGCTGAACTCTCTTTTTCTGACACCAACATGACATTCTCTGGGATTTCTTTCCTATTCTGTCTTGACTTTTTCCATAATTGCCAACTTCCCATGAAGCATAGGAGCAGCATTTCAGGTGAAAGAAAACATGTCAATGAAATCTTTCAACTGAGGTTTTCCAAAGGAAAATCGGGCCAGATTTTTTATTTCCTTTCTCATGGCAATTTTTTCCCCAAAGCCTGACCTAAAGCTAGCATAGCTAATAATTTCTTACAAATTCAAGTAATTTCCTTAACAGAAGATTTTTGTATTGGAAGAATAAGAAGTATAAAAATTTAAAAAAGACTGAAGAGGTTGTTACAAGAAAACATGCCCAAAAAAAGCAAAGATGAAGACGACAAAAAATCTGAAGACAGAAAGAAAAAAAAGGAATGAAGTTTAAGACAGAAGAATAAATGAAAGTTACAGATTTTCATCTCAGTGAAACAATACACTGAGAAGAGTAAAAGTGAAAGCAGATTCTCCAAATTCCTCAGAAATAAGAATGTTTGCAGGAAACAAAGGATTTCAGGGAGCAATGCTGGAGAGCGAAAAGAAGCTGAGACTGATTTTCTAGAGCATTTCTTCAGTTTGTACCTCTCCCTGGTTTCCTCTTCTGTGTACACTGGTACTTCTATTCCTACTTCATTAAACATTTCCATACATATTCTTAGAGTACAAGTCTCCTTTTAATAGGCTTGTTTGCTCAGTGCAAAGTAGGATTAGAAACCCACCTGTCCTTAATTCCACGTTTCTTCTTTAAACCATATCTAATCTTCCAATATCATTCATTCACATGCCATCCCATTACAGATGGTTAAAAATCTTCTCTTGTAGCAGTCATCATCAACATACAAATGATGCATTTTCTTCTTTCACCATCAACATGCTCACCACATGGAATTTCAGTCTCCAAAAACTACTATGCAATGCATCATCCTGAACTGTAATGTGGACATTGTTCTAAACTCCTCCTCCCACTCACTTCAACATATTCAGAATATGACCTAATCTTTCTGATCCAGGTGAAGGGAAACGTTCCAAAATGAAACTTTTTAATTCATTTTTCTCAAAGGAAAATTCAGCCAAGTTTTTTTTTCTTTTTCTGCCTCTAAAAGGAAGAAAATCTATTTTTCAGTTTGTACTTGTCCTTAGTTTCCTCCAGTGATGGCCAGTGGTGCATCCAATTCTATTTTTGCTCCCATTTTTTCTCAAGGTAGCAAGCACTTCAATATATTCTATTCTATGCCTTCCTAATAATGCTTTCTACTGTCACTGACAGAACAGAACACACAGACAATAATGAGTCTAGTTTCTTATTTGGTCAAAACCACAGTGAGCTTTTTCTTAAAAAAACAAAAACAAAAAAAAACCCCACACACACATAGCACCACTCATAGAACTTGGAAGGGAAAACAAGTTTCAAGAGGAAAGACACAGGTTTTTTTCTCTTATCCTGGCCTGATCCAACTGCAGCCAGTACAAAGATAAACTTTCCAGGTTTTAAATGTTATATTTTAATACCTCCACTAGATCAACTTATCAAGTTTATTAACTTAAACATTAAATCATCAAGTTTTATTAGCTTATCAAGTCCTCATTTTCAGAGCCCTATGACCTCTGCTAAAAATATTTACCTGATATTTTCTTTACTGCATCACTGTTGCCTTAGTTCAGCCAGTAACAATAGTGGTAATGTTCACCAACTTCTGTTTTCATACCCACCTATCCATAGCTGAACTCTCAAGGAAGGAGTTCTCAGTAAGTCACTTGTGTCCCTCTTCCAGATCTCACCTCAAAGATCATTCAGATTTCTTACTGCCAAAATGCCAGCAACAAATGTCAGACACAGAATGCAAGAGGTAAAATGTGTCTGGCTCTACTATGCTACAACCTAGTCTATTTCTGAAATCTTACTTCAGAAAGCAGATTTTTTACTCTAACTTCTTCCTCATATTTTACTAATCTTTCCTCTACCTTGCATCTGAAATTACACAGTACACTCTTCAAAAATGGAGCCACAACTTCTTATACTATGAGGCCTCTAAAATATTTAAGGGGGGGACGGGGGGGAAGAGGGAAGAAAACTGCTATGTAACAAACCCAGCTCAAAGAAAAAACATTCTCCCTGCCTTAGTTTTATACAAGAGTTAAACACTCCTCCCATGGTCCACTGTTCTGTAGTGTTTGTTACAGATTGCCCCATGGAAAGTGAGGGGGAAAAATAAAAAAACTCAGATTAATGATACACTCATAGAAAGACGTTACTGAACTGTACAGTGTGGATCAGTAGCAGAAAAAGCTTTCCGTTAGGAAAACGTTCATAGAGCTTTCTGAGAAAAAACAGAAGGAAAGAAAGCAGCATGAAGCAAAAATGACAGAAGTCTGAAAACTTGTTTATCCTTTGCATATTTAGAAAATTCTTTTTAGGTATGAAAACTTAAGGCGTGACCTATAATTTCTGTAAATTAGTATCAAATTAGCCTTTCCTAAAATAAGCACAGACAGCAGGACTGTTTTTACAGCACACTTGGAAATAATGTACTGAAACATAGCTTGTGTAGTAATTCAAGATACTGCTTTATTTTTTGAAAGATAGCAATGCTAACCACCGCATTCTTATCCTAAGTCAGAACTATATACACATCTGCCACAACACAAAAAACAAAACTGATGAGCACCATCTCATGGGCATTTGAGGTAACAGTTTTTGTGTAGAAAATAGAACTTCAAGTCTGCAACACATAGATCTTCCTTCCAAAAAAAATACAGCAAAATTGAATCACGCACAAGCACAATTTCAAAGTTTCAGATGCTTACACATGAAGACATGGCATTGCTCAAATGAGTCTTCAAAAAATACGAAGAGAGCAGTACCAATGGAATTCTGTAAGCTGTTTTTTTTTAATTCCTTTTAAGTTAATAATTAATTCAAAAAATCATTTTAAAAACATGATTGTATACGTGTATGTTCTCTTTTTAACTTTACAATAGTCAATGAGATTCTATCAGGTCTTTTAGATCCATTCCTGCACATGTTGGCAGGCTTAAATATGGCTCCTAAAGGAGTCTTACGCACTATATTACTTCAAGTACTTGATATTCAACAATACAAGTTCCTCTGTAACCTGAAATTTTACCCAGTAACAAAGTTACTTCGGAGCGAACTTCCCTTTTCACTTGTCTACTAGTTGAGGTTACAAAGATACTCCTGCTGTGGCAAAGAGCATTTTGATTTTTCTTTAATGAGCAGAACAGGTTAATACTGTAAATTTGGATTTATTGATAATATTATGATCAGTAAAATAAAACATTACAGAGACAGAACAACAGAAAGTAAATAACGAGGTACTACCATGAAAATTCATAACATTGACTATGATTAAAAAAAAGGCCTCAAAACAAAGCTATGGTAATCTCTGGTCTATAGCATGTAACATCAAGAAGCTGAAGACCAATCACTAGACTCTCCCACTGTGTTTGTATCTTAGAAACAAAGGACAGATTTTTTTTTTAAGCGATATGTTTTCAAAGAGGACTAATTTCCAAAGAAAAATGCTCCTCAGCTGTTTAAAAAACAATTATACTTTTGTATTTTGCAAAATGAACTCAATTTTGCATGACATTATAAATGCATTTCTTGATAATGTCAATAATACCAGTAGCAGTGCTCTCAATGTCTTCAGCTATATAGAAGGTATGTTCTTAAGCACATGAATGAAAATTTTGACGCAAACATTTGAGTTTTGACTTTGGTTTTTCAGAGCGGGCAGAATACATTTGAAAACTGCGAAATCCCATGTCACCTTTGCAACAGACTGAAGCATAATCTAGACCAAATAAGTTCACAGACAATTAATCTGGTTAAGCATATTTCTGATAGCTAAAAGTTTGTTCACTATAGTTTCTTGTAAGATTTATTTGTAAAATATCTCGTAATAGAGATAGATAGACAGTCAGACACAACTAAATCCCACAGTTTTACACCTTGGCAGTGTTAAGTTTCACAAGCCCTGCATATCAAATGAAACTTTGTTTTATATTTATTGGATACCACTAAAACTAAAAAAAGGTTCATCACAGCATTTTAAGCACCACTGCAGAAATGAAATTAGAGGCAGTGTAAATTCTGCTAGCACATACAAAGCCACCCCTGGCGAAGTGCTCCACTAAGAAAATTGGGTTACTAGCTCTAGAGCAACATGAGTTTGGGAAAGATATAACGCACAGTTGTGTCACTCCCTGCCCCAAACACAGTCTGATCTAGCTCTGGAAGAGGCACTAACTAAAACAGGAGAAAACAGCCACAACTCTTCAGCCAGACACTGTAAGTGTTACTTGCTTACACCACCTTTACAATCACTCCACAACAGCTGAGGGTCCACCCAGATCAAATATTTCAGATGCAGATCACAAGGGCTTTGTATAATCCTAAACAAACGCTACAGTGTTTCCTTGGCTTCCTTCCAAAACTCACTACCAAGATCCGTACACACAGCCTTCTCACCACTGAAGCTCAGCCAGCTCCCACAGTGTACTAATAAATTAATTGGTCTATATACACTGGAATTGATACAAAGGCAGGCAATACATTATAGATTCCTGTTACCCAATCTGTCTGTCACCACAGAATTCTCTGCAAAACTTCCAGAAACAAAACAGATGCCTTTCCCCAACTTCAGTTTGACCAGGACAGGTCTATAAACCCTCAAAAGCAGCTGGAATAATTCTCCTAGTTATGACAGTAGCAAAGACATAGCAACCCATATGTAAAAATTCACCTCAAAAGAAATGACAATTGTTCACAAACCCTGCCTATCAACACAGGCTAACTGCCCAGCAACAGATATGTCAGCTTCATCCCAAGATTCACACCTCACATAAAAAGTTAACACAGGCAAGACATCTTTTGTAAAAACCAGGACATAATATCACAGCCAAGACACTTTCCAGCATCTTTGTCCCATTTCTGTTCCTGACTCACCAGATCTGTACCAATTCAAATTTTCCATTACTCAGCCTTCCAGATTTCCTTTACAAAGATGAAAGGTAACTGTAAGGCCAATCACACAAAACAAAGTACACAGTCAAATTTCATATCCTTGGTTAGGCTTTCATTAGAGCACTGACATTTTTCCCTGTGCAGTCAAATCTATGCATCATTTTTCATAGAATTTCACACAACCCTAAAAGTCAAACTACAAACATATTCCATTTAAAAACTAAGTTTGTAGTTAGTCTCCAAGGTTGAGCTGTACTCCATAAGATTCAGCGGTGACTCATTTTAGTATAGCATTTCCAACATGTTCAAATCTCCAGCAGAACACTTTTTATACGAATCACTTGGTTATTCTGATACACCAGATGGCTGCACTGCAATACAGAGGGACCTCAACACGCAGGCGAAATTGGCAGAAGAACTTCATGAAGTTCCAAAAGAGAAATGCAGAGTCCTGTACCTCAGGAGGAATAATCCCCTGCACCAGTACAGGCTGGGGACCCACGTGCTAGAGAGCAGCTTTGCAGAGAGGGACCTGAGGGTCCTGGAGGACAAGTTGACCATGATCCAGCCATGTACCCTTGCAGCAAAGCAGGGTACAACAGCCTCCTGGGCTGCATTAGGCAGAGCATTGCCAGCAGGTTGAGGGAGGTGATCCTTCCCCTCGACTCGGCACTGGTGAGGCCACAGCTGGAGCACTGGGTCCAGTGCTGGGCTCCCCAGTGCAAGACAATCGTGGACCTACTGAAGGAAGTCCAGCAAAGGGCCACTAAGATAATGAAGGGACTGGAGCCTCTGTTGTGCAAGGAGAGGCTGAGAGCGCTGAGACTGTTTAGCCTGGGCAAGAGAAGGCTCAGGGGGATCTTACCAATGTGTATGAATATCTGACGGGAGGATGTAAACAGGATGGAGCCAGATTCTTCTCAGTGGTGCCCAGTGACAGGACAAGAAGCAACGGGCACAAATTAAAACACAAGAAATTCTGTCTGAACATCAGAAAACACTTCTTCACTGTGAGGGTGCTGAACACTGGAACACATTGCCTAGAGAGGCTGTAGAGTCTCTGTCTTTGGAGACATTCAGAACCCAACTGGACGCGGTCCTGGACAACTTGCTCTAGGTGACCTTGCTTGAGCAAGGGCTTGGACTAGATGGTCCCCAGATCATCCCTTCCAACCTCAGCAATTCTGTGATTTTAAGTTTTCGCATTGTTAAACTTACTATCACTTCAACTTAGATGACCGCTGGCTTATTGGCAATTGTGCTAAGCTGTCCTTCAATCAGGTTTGTGAAAATTTGTTATTTACTTTTGGGGTACAGCCTGAAGACGGAACGCATAAAATATCAGTTGGCCTTATGGCTGATGTTATGCAGCAGGTCACGTTAACACATGGATGCTTTGGCCTTACAATCTATACTTAATAATAAGAATAAAATTTGCATCATACACAAGAACAGTATTTCACGGAAGACCAAAAATTCAGACACAAATCAGGCCAACAAGGAAAACTGATGTGAGGGGACGTTTGACAAAAATGTGAAGAAACATAAAGCTGTGAGTAAAGAATGAAATATATATATATATATATATATATATATAGTGGAGGTAAGAGGAACAAGAAGTCCAGCAGCAACTCATGCAAAATTCTCTAGGTTGAGGAACAAATGTTAAAGGTATATATCTCTACAACCCTACAGATTCAGAGTATAGCCCTCTTGTACCAAATTGTGGGCTTTTGTTAATAAGACAAATTAAAAGCTAAAAAACACCTGCAAACATACTATATAATTTACCTTGAATCCATAAAGTTTGAAGGTAAATATTTTCAAGTGTAAATTAGAATGCCTAATGCACAGGAAATACATTACAGATAGCTTCTATACTCTTCACTGCAGACGTCACTCAAATTGGTCCCTAAATTTAAATACCCCCATTGTGTTCTCCAGATCCAGTTAATAGAAAAACCCAAAGTAAAACTCTCATGTCCTCTTACTGGGATTACAGGTGAGCACACCATTTATGCTACACAACCCTTCATTTTTCAGTTAAGAAAAAAAAAGTGAAGCAAGTCATACAGAGATAGGTTTTGGCATAACCATCACATTATTTCAGCTCCATCAGCTGCTAAATTAAAAAAAAAAACAACAACAAAACTATGTTTAGTTAATCAAACACCTACAGTAAATGCCATGAGGACTTGAAAATCCCATCAGAAGCTTAAGTTTCTAAAACCTTGCATCAAAGTCTGCTGCAAAATCCTTAAGATGTTTGGAAAATAAGATCTTTTCTGATTAGCAAAGTCTCAATTTTCCTTTTAAAATTTAAGATGCAACTGCTTTCTCCTATTTACTTAAGACAATTATGCAGTGTGAGCAACGCAGATTACCATTTTATCTATATTAAGCCCCCTTCACGTGAATAAGATTTTCTGGAGGCACATGTATGACTACTTTATTCATACAACCGAACCATTTTTATTTTGTACAGGGGTATCACTGCTTGAAAGTATTTCCACTGTAGAATTACAGTGTTACAGTCCTACTTTCAAAAAGTCATCTTTTTTAACACATGTAAACTGAAATCATGAATAAAACATTCAATTACCAAGGAAAAAAAGTAAATGGGGAAAATACAATGACAGCAGATAGGAGAATGAAAGGTAAAAAACAGTAGTGTAAAAAAAATCATCTGTACTGCCAAATTTTTTCAACATAATTATTTCACAAGAACAGATTTTGTTCATGTATAATTTTTAAAAGGGGGCGGGAGGAAGAAAGGTGTCTGCTTTTTGTTTGTTCTTTATTATTCCAGTCTTGGGCTTGCAAAGCATTCAGCACAGGATACAATGTGTCCTTCAGAAACTACTCTTATTTCATCCTGCTGTCACTCACCTGATTTCACCTTATGTGCAAGGCTACCTCTGACAACACTTTTACCCAAACCCAGCTAGTCGGTCACAGATCTGGACTACAAAAAACTGCCATGATATAAATATAGATTCCATTATTCATAACTTGAGAAACACTTCAATATAAAAATGTTAACCCTATCTTCTTTCCTTCCTCTCATGCAAGTTCTGGGACAAAAGAAAGAGACTCATTGAACAGTTGTTTCATTAGGATTCGGTTGTACTCAACACATTTAAAGAAATGTTCTGAAGAAAAGTAAAAGTTACAGAAACAAGAAATAAGTTATGTTTACTTGTAACCATACCAAAATATAACACTACAACCAGTCATACTCTGATAAAATATTGTCAGTTAAATTTGGTAACCTCTGTATAAAGTAATTTATAGACAAGCCAGAACAGAAAATAGTTCTTTCAGCATCTAGAATAGTGGCAGCCCATTCTAGAAGAGTTTAACTGCAACACTGTAGAAAGAATTATATTAACTATTCCATTCTAATGAGTCTACTAAGTCATTTAAAATTCACTTTTCTTACCTTGCATACAGTAAACAAAGCTTTAAGAAATCAAAATTACTTTAACACAATTGCCTATCTACTCCATTACTGAAACAAGTATCCTGCTAACTGTCACCACCCTTCAAAACCCAAAAGGTCACATTAAGCAAGATTTTCTTTTTGTTAAAACTTTTTCCATGGAGACAACTAGCTGGAGTGCAGAATGCTATATTCATCACCTAGGTTTTTTTAAACAGTCCGTGTGCTTTCTCAGGATGGCTGCTTGCAAATATTTGAAGCTATTTTAGCTGTTTAATTCTAGAGACTGGTACAACTTTTGATGCCACTAGAGTAAAGAACAATCATCACAACAATTATCTGTTCTTCTGTACCTGGGCACTCCAGGCAAAGAGCAGAGGCTGTAGCAAAAGACAGTTAAAGCAACAGTGCAGTTCTTTGCTGAGCAGAAACTACAGATAAAACCAACAGGAAAAAAACTGTCACAGAGAAAACTTACCAGAGGCAATCACCCCATCAACTGCCATAGTTGTGCACTGATAGAAACAAAAAGGAAGATAGCAACTGTGGAAAATAAAGCATGCTATAGATAAAAATCTCTCTCTGTGGAAGACTCTTGAATTCCTAAAATATTTGATACTCACCATCTTATTCTTATTTATTCAGTCATTTTCAATTTAACTGTGTTTATCCTGAACATCTATTATACTACTTTAACTGTGTTACACATAGCACAACAGATGGTGCTAAACAACTCCAGATAATCAGAAGAATGCTTCTGTGAAATTACAGCATTTAAGAGGTGAGAACAATTAGATTTTCTTCTCTTATTATGTTCCAGGCCCATTTCTCTGTAATACAACACACTAATTTCAGTCTTTTATAGCAGTAACATTTTAGGGACCCCAAAATATGCAAAAGTAGTCAGTCATATAAAAAACAATGCTTTACATAACTGTCATAAACTGAGAAATGCACCCACTTAAGGAAGAATTTTAGAGAGTTTGATGGGGGGGCAGAGTAAATTTCTCTGCTCATGCTTCCTACTGCTACAAAATGGCGGCAAATCGCTTAATAAGTTTTTATTCACACAATGCACAAGACAATACGCTTGCAGTTAAATTTATAATTATGAAATCATCTAATTTATATATTTTATCATTTAACATGCATTTGGTCCATAGATCACTCCTACTTTCATTAATTCTTTTACATCAAATCCACAGGTAGAATCTTGTAAATTTAAGATCATCATCCCAGAGGAAAAGAGTTTTTAACTTTTTCAAATTACAAGCATTATTCCAGTGAACAGCTTAAAGAGCTTTACACGTTTGGAAAGGAGATTTTCAATAGCATATTAGATCTTGTTTCTAGCCACAAATGGCCGTGAGTAGTAGCCATGATTATTACCATCGGCAGCAATGCCAGCTGCAACAGCTGCACCCTCAGCAAAGCAAGCCAGGTACTTCAAATTATAATACATCTCTGCTTCCTCTGACATCATCTTTCTCACTTGGAGACTGCCTGCACAAAACCAGGCAACTTACACATTTGTCCACAATGTATCCCTGCCTCAACTACCGTATAAGAGCTCCAAGGAGTTTTAGCTGAAAATAACTATACATTTCAAACTTTACATTTGAAATCCTGTCCTTTTTTCTTTCCATTTTGAGATCTTTCTACATTTAAGGCTTCTTCTTCGGTGCATTCATCCCAGAGAATTTGCAGATAAAACAGAAAAACAGTCACTAGCGCTTTTTATTATCCCTATTGTCATTTTTAGGGGCTAACAAAGCCCCTAATTTGATGTTTTCTTTAGCTGCTCTATTGAAAAATGATTACTATTATTGATTTCTACTGGTGCACATTATTCTTCATTTTTTTTAAATAAAAGAAAGTGTGTATTCATGCAACCATAATTAGCTGGACTACAAACAAGCATCATTTTGAAGTTCTAGCATGAATTGACTTCAGGTCTTAAGATACTCTGCTCCAGAATCTTTAGCCTGTACAACACAGCAGCTACATGATGAGACAAATATAGTCTGCCTCCTGTCTTTACATAAACAAGCTACTACACATTATGTCAGTCACTAAGAACAGCTTTTGTGTTTATTTCCACTTTCATAACTAAGCATTATGTACGATATCAGTTAGCAATTAGATCTCAACAGGTAAAGATGCTAAAACCTTAAAATTATTCACTCCAGTGTGTGAAAAGTTAACTTTTGGGCAGAGGAGACTGTTTCAGGACAAAGCCAAAGTTTGTCATCTTACGAATATATTTATTTTAAGAAAAAAAAATGTAGCTCCTCTGCCCAAAGAGTCTATCGGAGGACTCAAGTGTTCAGAAGTGTTCTGCAATGAGAACTGCTGTTACGAGATGGGTCACAACCACATCAACACAAAGTCTCAAACACTAACAACATAACCTCATATTCCACTGTTTCAGTTAAAGTTGCAAAACAATACTACTCTTGCTAAAGCTTTAATATCTATAACCTCATTTCAGGTTTTAGGTCACAGCAGATTCACTCTAAAGACCAACGTTCTGAAGAGCTTAAGTCACAATTGTAATCATTTTACACATAGGTAAAGTATACCTATATAATAAATCACATCACTTCAAAACTAAATGAAGATTTTCTTGTATTTAATAAAGGACAACTACAGAATTGTCAAGATAATGTCCTTCTAGTAAATTGGCTTTTCAGGCTTAGCTTTATTTTATTCCACTGCTCATTATGTGACCAATACAGATACCAGGATTGCCTCAGAATATTAGGTTTAGCTCATTTGATCTGTCAGTTTCTTGTTTTAAACAGGAACAGATTTTACCCATTGCCATATGCTCTACCACCAAAATCAGAAAACAAACACGGAAATGGTAACCTACACATAATAAGTACACATCAGTAGAAGTTCTGTAACTTTAACTAACAGCAGTGAGCAAATTACTAGAACCATGAAAGATGTTTACACAATTATAAAAAAAATCAGTAAGCCATTCCACTTCCCTAAAACACAGGGAGACTAGCATGTAGGGGAGGATTACCTCCTCAAACTATATTAAGGACCAGTCTCAGCTGTTTTGCGGAATTCCATTTCTTAGGCATCCTTAAGTCTGTATACTATGCCCATATTAATTTTGAAATAAACTGTCCTGATAAAACTCTCTTGCCTGAAACCAAAAAGGACTTGAAAATTTTCAGAAAACAGAACAGTCATATTTTGTCTCAGTCCTCCCCCTGCCTCCTCACCCAAAAAGTAAGGCAGAGAAAGCATTCTCAAGGACTTCTAGGCCCTCCTCTCTGTAGGACGCTGAGCTGTTGGCCAGCTCCTCAAAGAATGCTCTTGTAAGTCTCATAATCTATTCATTTCACCTTTTCTCAAACATCTTGACTAAAATTAACAGGAGAAGACAGGGAAAATGAGTCCTCCAGAGAAGCCATGTGTCTGAAGGACACCCTGGAGTTACCTTACTACTCTTTCAGAAGGAGAACCCAGCTTCAGTCTTGCAGCTCCCTGCTAGCAGCAATCCTGCTCTTACAACAGGTTTAGCAGTAGAAACAGAAAGTGTTTCATGCACTAGAAATACAGATGCTGCCACAATTTTATTATTTTATTCTGGTTTGTAAAGGTTGTATTGCTTTTTAGTGAAAGAGTCATGTTTTAGATTACAACACACACAACCAGAGTCCTAACTCAACATCAGCCACCAAATTCAGAAAGGTATAAGCACAATAACTAGCTTATTGCCCTCTCTCAAAAGGATCATGTCTGACACTATTCAGTATTCATACTTATTTCTACTTAGCTCAGCGATTCTTAGAAATCCTTACTTAGGATAATTTTTACGTTATACTGCCTTCCGGTGGGACACAGGATGTCCAGTTTCCTAGGACAAGCACACTGAAAAAAAATCAAAGGACAATTTTCTCAAAAATCAAATTAATCTTTGTAATATACATATATGAAGCATGATGGAAACCAGGTTTAGCTGCTTCTTGAAACAGCAAGCTGTTTCCAATGAACATTGACCAGTTCCTCTCTCAAGTTTCAAAAGACATAAGGAAAGATGAGGATCCCCTCACTCACTAAGCATTTCATATTATGACGCTATAGAGTGAGGCTAATGGTTCAACTTCCCTGAAACAGGCATTCTTCTTCTCCAAGCAAAGTTGTCTATTTTATTATTTTGGAAGTTTAACAAACCCTGAATAACATTAGGAAAAATTCTGCCAAAAGTAATATGAAATTAAGACAGTAGCAGAAGGCACACAGAGGATACTAGTGGCTCATGGATCATGAAAGCAGTAAAGCTATCAAAATCTTGAAAGGTATGACATGACTTTGGAATGAAATTTAAGTCAGAGTTTGAACCCTTCAAGCACCAACGGAGTTACAGAAACAAGCACATCAGCTGAATGCAGGAGAAAGATCCCAAGGGTCACTGGGATCAGACCATATCATGGGAGGCCCTGCCTCCCCCTCTCTTTTTAGGAGTTCAGGCAATTGCAGAGAAAGTAAAGAGAAAGATGAATAGAGCTACACATCATCCCCTGAAGAGGAAGCCCAAATTGGATAGTTTCCCTTCCTCCTCCTACAGGAAAAAGGAGTTCAGGTCTCACAGACATGCATAAGGCATGGAGCATAATGACGCTCTACAGCCAAGTGCAGAGTAGTCTTTAGCTCTATTTAATTTCCAAGTAGCAAGGACAGCATCACATGCCAGGCTGAGAGCAGAGAAGCCTAATATGATTTTCCTCCTTCTCTAGCTCCTAATGCCCTTTCCAAGCCATCTCACTCCACCCAGCAGAACACATACACCTACTGTTTTTTTGAGAGCAGCAAGAGCCCAGTCTGTGTTAAAAAAGTTTGTGTGTACAATAAAAAGGTTGAGGCCACAGGCATTTCCTGGGCACAGGGCTGCAGGCAATGGGTAGAACATTAGAGAAAAATCTTTAAAAACTCTTTCAAAGGGAACACATTAGGCTATCTTATTGTGCAAAGCACTCACTCATGTGAGCAACTTTTCAATTTATTTAATATCTTCTCTGGTTTTGCTTTTAACATCCTGAAATTCCATCATGAGGAACCAAACTTATTCGTCCTTGTTAGAGCTTAACCCTGAAAGTTGTAGTTTGACCTAAGTGAATGCAGTCCAGTGGAAGTAACGATGATGTCATTGACTTGTATCTGGACCAGTTCACAGGGAAAAGGAAATATACAACAGCTTTCCAAAAGTTTCTGATAAACATTTTATTCATGAGTGAATAAAAGCTCCACCAGTTCAAGCTTTTTATTGCCAAGAAATTTTGAGTCTACACTGTAATTAGTATGAATGAATGGTACAAAAAAGTAAAATAAGACAGAACTTCTTATTGATTTCTATTGCCATTAAAACCAGGGGGCAATATTGTCAGACATCACTTAATGGAACAGCACAGAAAGCGTACCCCGGAGGAAGGTATTTTCCCCAACAACAGTGACTGCAGGCAGTTGCCTTGGGGCACTTCTAGTTTGTATCACCCATAGAGTGTTGTGAAATCCAGAATTATCACTAGCTTCAGTTCTGCACATTCTCTGCAGTCATCTACACCAATGCCTCCAAAGCGGGTAGCTCCTGTAGAGTAGAAGTAGTTTTTTCCAGCCCTTCACTACTGTACACACCCTCATAGCCCTGTGAAAAAACCCAGACCTCCACTCTTCTTCCTGGAAAAACTTAACTAAACATGTGCCACGTTACTAATGATTGCCTAGGAAGTGCAAGTGGAACTTGATTCATTCTGCAGAAGGTTGTTACATCTTATCGATGAGAAGGGAAGAGCCCAGCTTGACTCATGGAGCCCATGCTATGTTTGCAGCATTAACAAATAAACCAAACTTTTTTCTCAAGTTTTTACCACCCATCTTTGATATGGAAATCATTCAAGCAACAACAGGCATGAACATACTTCAAAAGAGAGCATGCTACAAAGAACCCCCGAGCTAGAAGTAACTAGAAACTAGTAACCAGCCACACAGCACCTTGCAAACATACTGACTCAGATCCAAAAGCTGTGCAGTGATATTTCTACATTACTGAATCCAGGCTAATAAGCTTGCAAGTCTGTGCATTAGGTGCCACCATTCTTTCTGCTGCAAACTTTAAGCAGATAGACAGTTTCATTCTACTTTAAAAGGTGAACAGACCTTCAATTTTACACTCAAGTCACTTTTGAAGACTAATCTGCATTTACAAAACAGTGCAATTGGAAGAGACTTTTCCCCTTGAAGGGTCAGGTTCTTCACCATTGTTACCAAAATTATAAAATACTAGATACACTGTAATTCAACAAGAACCCTATACAAGACTTTATAATTGTGTGGAGGATTTACCACTTTTTTTCATTACAAATGGAATCTTGCATAAATTTCAGTTAATAGTCTGCCTCACACACTTCAGCTAATAGGACTATTTTCCATTGAAAGATTTTTGTTAACACATTTTACATATTTTGCACATGGCTCATCTAAACATGACTTGTATGCAGATTAAAGACAAATACACTTTATCAGAGCCTTCTTTCTAATCCAATGTATTTAACTTCATAATACAAAGGCAGTGACTGCATAAATACCTTATAGGTTCACAGCATCAGAACATGGAACCATGCCTTATGAAGAATATGATTATAGCATTACACTTGACGAAGCACTGCCTGAAGACAAAAACATGCATGAGTGACTGATATTTCATTAATATAGCTGCCACACATACATTTCATTACTGTGTTCTCTTTGACATTACCACAGTTCATTCAAGAGATAATTGTCTCACATGCTGCTAATAGACAATAGCTTCTGATAGCCAAATTTTGTTTGTTTTTTTTTAAATACAGGCATCTTTGCATTCAGAATACTGGAATAAGTTTGAGTTTCAGACACCTTTTAGTTTAGGAAGATGCAGGTACACTTAACTGCGATAGAAAAAAAAACCTTTTTTTATTCTGCTTTGTTCCCATCATTATGGGGATCAATACCTGCTTTATGAATCCATATGTGCTTTCAAGAATTGTTTCCAGTACAAGGGAGAAGGTCACAAGCAACCAACCCCATTTAGACACATCCAAGATTATATACAAAGCTGAAAAACAGAATTCTAATTGCATCTCTAGTCTCATGTACGTAGACAACAGGATCTCCTTTTCTGCAGGTTTTTTTAAACTTTGATGAAAATCTAAGGGAAATATTAAAGCTGACTCTTAAAAGCGAAATCGAGTACTCAAATAGAACAAGAATTTAGACAAGCATTTGAAGCTTTTCACAGCCTTCAAAATGAAATTGAAGCTTCAAGATCGCTTCCAACTCAGTGCTACGAAAGTCAAAAGCACTGCCAACACACAGAAGGCGCACAGTAAGTGTATTTCAGAATTGAAGCGCTATTAAGTGTCATGCATGCCAGAAAGTGGTCATTAAGCTTGTGCCTGACTAGTCCTATTGTGAGGTAACATACTACATTATTACACTGAGATGCATGGAAATATCCTGTTGAGGATGATACTGGGCTTCAAATGATGGAACAGTAACTTTCATGGGAATGAGTCATGAAATTCCAGTTAAACCCAATGTGTCAAAACAGCTACAGGACTAGGACATAAGCACAAAAAAGAACAAAAACACCACACTCACACCACAGATACTGAACAACACATGACAGAGACAGGACAGTTCTAAACCCACTGGAATAATTCTCCCTCACTCTCCCCCTCATCTCCAACCAAACATTTATCTTAAATTTCTGGGATTGTTTTGAGGACCTCAAAGTGGTTTTTCCCACAGAAATTAACAGACAATTCAAAGTTAGTGACATTTAGACAACCAGGACTTGACTTCAAAAGTCTGAGTTTGAAAACAGTTTATAATGAAATTTTATTAGAGCAGAGTTAAATTGATTAAAGTGTTAGCTAGTGGTGTTATTTTAAGATAATATTTTGGGGGCAGGATTAAGTTGCTCCTCTACAATTTTACCTCTACCACTATTCACATGACAAACTGAGATCCCAATAGCTCTCCAAATATCTGATTAAAACCGCCCCCAGACATACCCATCTTTACAGAGCTAGAAACAACAGCAGGGTATCAAGATTAAGGTGGCCCTTTACTGAAATTTGAATTTGTGTGTATGTCAACTTCTACTTCATATTCCGTTCTCCAGACTTATCAATTTGCCACACATTTGTTAGCTACAGCTTTCCTCCCACTATGCTAAAATTTGCTTCTTACATTGTCATCTACATTGTTAGAAAATACAAAGTTTATTTTTTGTTGGTGGTAGAAGGGGGCGCTTTTGCTTATATTTAAAAACACCATTATATGAAGTTTTTTTCAGCTTGTTCATGGCTTCTCTCATGACTGGACACAGAATTACTAAACACATTCTCTCCTGAAACAAAATTTAGTTGGAAATAGGGACATCACTTTTCCACCAATGACAGCTCAGGGTAATACACTCAACTCAAAAACAAGAAACCCAAGTTTCTGTCTTCCGCGTTAGGAGATTCACATTTTATCTTTTTGAAAGATGCTTAACCAATTCGAAAGAGATTTTTTCCGTCATCAGAGGAACTCCTCCACCTGAACATACATCACTTTCCAGAAAGGAAATCTGGGTTTTGTAAACTATAAGACTTGCTTAAGGCCCTAACATGAGCAAGAACTCAGTCTTCTAGCTCAAAAACCTTTCCTGTCGTATATAAGTGACTGAATAACCTTACTCAAATGCCTTAACCACATAGCCTAAGACTTGTTTCTTTCTGTACTTCCTCTCCGTACCCATGAATCTGTCACTCTTCACTGTGTAACAGTCCAGTCTTAGCAGAAAAGATGTTAGAAATGTTCCTTTATAAGTCAGTTATAACAGCACTGCTACACACTTCTGCCAGGTGGCAATTTGAATCTCTTCCTGCTAAGGATAGAATTCAGGGTGGCTTCATTTCCTGTACAGGTGAGACCTTACTAAACCAGCAAAATTCCCTGAAGTGCAGTATGCATTTCACTCCAAAAGCAATTCACAGGAAGGGCGCAAGTCTTTAGTGCCAGGTTCTCAGATGAGTCATGGAATAAACATCTCCTCAAAGGCAATGTCACTGCCAATCAGTTGATCCACCGCAACTGCAGTACACAACAGTACTTACAGCTCCCCAGCCCACTACAGGAACCCCATGAAAGTTAGGGACTCTTCTGGCTCAGGATGAAAGCAGAAAATGCCAGGTCATGTAGGAGCTGGAGGGGGGATGGGGGGGGAGGGGGGGGGGACATAGAAAGTGCAAAGCAGATAGTGCTTTGTGAGGGTTCTGATATGAGGTTAATAATAATCTAGCATGGCACAAGGTCAGGATCCTACTTTGGAGGAAGGAGCAGACAAGAAAACAGGATCATCTTTTCTCCATGGGCATTTGCTGATTTGCATGAAATGGGAAGCTGCTAGGCCAGTTTCTGTGCCTAAGCAAGGGACGTCTGAGAACCTCTTTCACAGCACTTCACTGTTGAGAAGGGCACCACCGCTACTGCCTTCCAGCTGAGTTTATATCAAGGAGACCTGAAGCGTTATCAACCTCCTAGCTTCAAAAGGTGACTCTGGCCACAGATTACAAGGTGGACAGAGAAATCGCAATCCTGATTGAAATACCCATACCCAGTATCTCAGTATTGTCTCATTCTATAACATCAGCTATATATCAAATGTATGTAGCTTCCTACCTCACAAGCTATTTTGAAACCCATTCTAAAACTGCAGTCATGGTTACTCAGTTTCATACTATATATCAGGTAACTCTGTCAGGCATTACAGCACCTAAATTACACATTGGAACCAAATCCTAAAGTGTAATTATGCCATTAAAAAAAGAAAAAAGAAAAAAAAAAAAGGCTTCCCAGTTCTTTTTAGTCAAGTTCCCAACCTAAGGTACAGACAAATCACATGCTCTGTTTCAACAAAAACATTAGCAGGAGGCAGATGCTGACTGGACTGGTAGTTTCCATTTGTTTATTTAACAGTCATGCACCATTACCAACATTAGTCATTTGGTCCTTATTTTCCCCCAAATGCATTGTTTTAAGGCTTATCAACAATTCTACTGCTGTATCATTAGTCATTTTTATTTAGCTTATGTCTGCTGAATCTGCATAAAGACCCTATTTGGGTTTTTTTTTAAGCAATACTTGCTTGCAAGGTCCTCCTGAATCATTAATAATCCCATTAAAAAGAACTGTCCTTAAGAATATAGTTTTAATTCTAAGAAGTGCATAAGCCATCAAGACTTCTCTAATAATGGACTACCAAAATTTGGAAATAAGGCACAGGGTCTGCAAAGCCAACGCAATTCTACAGCAACAAAGCTCACCTTATTCCACCAAGTAGTCACACCAACCCCAGTTGTCCTCCCGCAACCCTAATCATAGTTGGAAAAAAAAAAAAAACAACGGCAATTTTGGACAGGAAATGCCAATTGCTTGATAAAGGAACCAATTTGTGAGAGGTGTTTCAAGCAAACAATCATCATTCTGGACTCCATAGTTACTTATTTCCCCAATCTGATGCAAGATGCTACCGGTTCTCTTGCTGCTCTTTTATAGCAGAAAGTCCTCTTCAGCTGCAGCAACATGCTGACCTGCTGCTTACTATTGTCACTAGCTTTTCAGCATTTCCAGGAGGTAGAATAAATGAGTTACAGGTCACCCAAAGCACTGTTACACTCACTGTCTTATGGGGCTAGTCCAGTTTACAGCTATACAGGAATCTGACGGTAGAGACAGAAGAGACTATTTCATTCATTCATTTCATGGACATCTGTCCACACTACAGAGGAAAACTGATGATGGCAGGGGAAAAACCCTCCTATGGAACACACTCCAATTGCAGATTCATGACAAAGTCTTAAGCGGTTACTCCAGTTATGATTTTCACCTGTAAAGGATAGCTAACCCAGTAGCTCTTCAAGTGTTGCTTTCTTTAGCTACATAATCAGAAGAGAAAGTGTTTTTGCCTGAACAACTCACCTCCAGCTTTTCAGTCACACAAAAATCATGCGGCTATCTTAACTTTTTGTACAATGCATATGAAAACTTTCAGCTAGATGTAGGTAGAAGGCAAAAACATCAACAGAACTACTCATAAGCAGGCTGCAGTAAAAAGACCATTCAAACTCACAGAGCACTTTCCAGGAGAGAAGAGAGCTGCTCTCATTTAAATACCATCTCAAGGCAGCTACTGACACAGAGAAAATCATGCCCCAGAAGTGTCTGTTCCTAGTTCCCCAGTCATTACTGCAGGAATACAACGCAATGGAAGGCATTAGGTTTCTTTTCATGAATTACTTTCAGTTTAGAAACTCTTTATGCCTGCTTGTGAAGCTTTGAAATCTAAAGCACTGTAGAAATGCAAGCTCTTCATAAGATACAATGAGCTTCCGGTGTCAGCACAACCTACAGGAAAGGCACAATTACAACTGCTCATGCAGCATCATTATTTAGCTCATTTGATTACAGCACTTGCGCAAGGATGGATCTTGATTACTATCTGCTCTAAGCATGGAGCACTGCATACTGGAAACTGCAGTCTCCACTGGCTGCATTTAGCATTAAAAAAGCAGGTGACAATGGTATCCTGTTTTATGCAAATTAATTAGAGCCCTCAGATTCCTGGCAAATGGCCAGGGTTCCCAGACAAAGTCTGAAGGTTTCCAAAAGAAAAAAAAGTGACCAATGAACTCGTTTTTGAAAAGGCAGCAATAAACTCCAGAACAATACCAGGTCCCTAATAGGAAAAAAAAAAAAAAAATCAAGAATTAAAGCAGAAATGTGTTCTAAATTAGGACATTAGTAATTAGGTCAAGCTAATACCAAAAAAACATCATGCAAAACATTATGAAGAGGTCAGCAAGGCCTCTAGAGGCTGTGGAAGACACTTGAATGGCAGAAAGTTAGCTAACTGTAATTAGTGATTATGAACAAAAAGTTTCTTCCAGATTGACCCACTTGCAATAAATAGAAATTCTTTTAAAAGATATGCATAAATTCAATGCACACAAGGCTGAATTTGACAGAAAAGATTCTTAGCACGTTTTATGCACAGAAACACTGAAGGTAGCAAGTAACTTCACATCTAATGACTAAGCTGTAGAGCTCATTTAATCTGTGCAACAGATTAAAGCCTTCCTCTTAAGGTTCATAAAGAACTTCTTGACTGTGAAAAGACAGAATTCATAAATGCTTTAAGTTACCAGATTATTTAGTACAGAAAAACATCAGAACACCATGTCAAGTGAGATACACTTCAGAATAATTGCAGTTTCCCTGATAAGTGGTAACACAAGTATACTGATACTGAAAGAAACCACAGAGAAGCCATATTTTTATTTTTCATCAGACTTGACATGTAAACACACACACAAAAACAAAACCACACACACCTGATCATCTTCAGGAGACTGGTCATCTCAGCAAGATTAAGCACCTAAATATACATTTGACTAGCCAGAAATCATTCAGTAACACTACAATACTAAACCAACAATGAAGAAAAAAAATGAAAAAATTAAATAGCTTCCCTGTCTCTGATTTACCTCGACCTCCAGCATCAGTCAAACACAGCCAGTTCAAAAAACTTCTCACACTCCCTTTGAATTTGCAAACTTTGTTTCAGTCCTTCAATAATCTCTTTCAACAGACATGAATAATTCTCTATTTTTATCTTGGTCTGTGTTGTCCAGTCTCTGTAACAACCTTGAAAAGCCATCCACCTATCTCCCTGATGCTTGTGACTAATTTCATTCTATTCTCTAATCTGTAAATGCTTTTCCTGAGACAGTCCATATGGTCACTGTTTTACCGTGCTATCTGTCCTATGGGGTCAGGCCAATGGTCCATCTAGCCCAGTACTCTCTGACAGATGTGATACAAAAATATTATTTAGAGAACAGTATTTAGGGATGCAAAGCTTTCGCAAAAATTCTTTGTAAGAAAAATATCAACATGAAAAACTTCCACTAAATTTGCATGCTTCCCCTCTAATGGGAATTCTAAAGTACACTATGAACACATTTTAAACAGCATCATTGACAGTCTTGTAGGACAGACCACTAATTAAAAACACTGTTTTATCAAATATTGCATTATTAAGACATGTTATATGTAAATGCCTCGTTCTACATTGCCTTTTTAGCTTTATTTTAGGTTTGTGAAGAGCTGCATTCTACCTACTGACCCCCCCCCCAAAACAAAAGAAAAAGAAACACCAAACCCATGATCACTAAGACAACTCACTGTTTCACTGTTCAATTTACTATGCTTTTTAAAAATTACAAGCTTGGCCCAGCTAAAGCAACAGAGTTACCCTATTATCTATACTACAAGTGGACAGAAGTGACTGAACTAGGATAACTGTAGCCAGAGGTGTACTCACTGAGAACCTAGGAAAGACTGCATATATGAACTAATGTACGATATGCAGTGCTACTCTGGAAACGATTTGGTTAC